>NW_019647982.1:0-991 GCF_002806865.2 Cucurbita pepo subsp. pepo
ATCAGATATTTCCCGTCGAGTAAATGAATTCAATCTGGAACTGGAACCGCTATGACCCTCTCTCCTATTTACCTTATGAATGAAAGAAGATAGAGAAAATTCCTTGCAACCCAATCATCTATTTCTTCTTTTTAACTGTAAACTGAATCACCTGTAGGTTGAACAATTTCATTTCCCGAACCTGATTGAACTCTTAAGGACCTTTTATTCTACAATTCTACCCTCTCCTTATTTTTTGGGATCAAATCCCTATTTTTGGGGCTCTTTTCGACTGAGGTAATGTTAAAGGAAAGAGAGAGACTGAGAGTGAACCGGATTGAATTCATTTACTCGACTGCCTGTAAGAAAAGAAGAATCAGAATCAGAGAATGAAAGAAGGGAGACTGAAGATGAATTCGAGTGAACTGGAAGTCAAGACTATCGAAAGCCGCGTCTTCATTTCCTCTCTCTCCCCTCACTGTAAAAGAAGAAACCGAAAACATGAACCTGATGGATGTAATTCCTTCACCCATTCTATCTAGACCCTCTTGTCCCCGGCCGGCCCAATCTTCCTTGTCTCACTACTTGTTTGTCGCCTGAACTATTCTATTCTATTCTTTTACTCGGTAAATAGATAGGCTGGATGATCAGCTAGCTCCTTCACCTATCGGTCTCACAATTCCATTTCCTTCACCTCTACAACTATCATTAGGTCAAGCTCCGGAACAGGAAGTCAAGACTATCGAAGAATCAATTCGACTTAACTGTAAGTAAATCCGAAAGATTCCTTCAAACACTCTTTCACTCCGTCTCGCTGTTTCACCCCTCTACAACTCGGTTTCACAATTCCATTTCCTGAACTCACTCGGTTTCGTGGCTTCGCTCCTTAACTTGCATATTCAATCCTTCTTGTTGAACGAGGTAAAGCTCTATTTGAAGAACCAGAACTGGAAACGGAACTTCTATGACCTTTTGTCGAGTAAATGAAAAGAGATGAATGAGAGGAAAGAGA
>NW_019647983.1:0-1088 GCF_002806865.2 Cucurbita pepo subsp. pepo
CAAGAGACATCAATCATGCAATAAATGTAGATGTGAAAAAATATTGTTGAAATTATCAAAAGATATTCCAATTCATACCACGTTGAAGAAGAATGAAGTTTCATGTGATAAATTTTGAGTGGATTACAATTTAGAGTTATTGTATTTCATTAATGTAGTTTAAGAGTTTTTATTTACTTTAGGTTACAATTACATAATAGTTAATTATGACCATTAAGTATGAATGTTACAACTCTTGGAATGTCTTTAATAGTTTCATTTTGAGATTATATAAAGCCATGTAAGTTGTATTTGTAAGAAGGCTTGAAAAATATAGTAAAAGAAGCATTTGTGCTTCTCTTTAGCCAATGGCTAAGTTTCTTTGCAATTTTAAGTAGTTTAGGTTGCATGTAGAATCATTCAAGCTCGGCATATTATCAATCTTGCTTGTGGAGTGATTCGAATCTTAAACAAGTGTTCTTGCATTGAGATATTTGATCAACAAGAATCATTCAAGCTAGACATGATCGATCTTGCTTGTGGAGTGATTCGAATCTCAAACAATGTTCTTGTCTTGAGATATTCGATCAACAAGGTAATTTGAATCTTACCCCCCTTGTANTAACAAAAAATATAATCATGCCGATAGTAAAGTCACTTACCTGGCTAGCTTAAGTCGTTGTCATGAGTATATCTTTAATGAAAGTTTGATTCTGTCTTTTGAAAATCGAGTCAACCCACGTGAGCCCATGACATCAGTTTCAAGTTTTGAAATCTACAAAATTATTTATCTAATTTACATAGGTCCATTGTTATAAGTCTTGAAATGTTATATGTCTATAATTATATTTTTATTAAAAATATTANATCTAATTTACATAGGTCCATTGTTATAAGTCTTGAAATGTTATATGTCTATAATTATATTTTTATTAAAAATATTATTTTCCATGGTTACTGTTCTATAAAAAAAAGGTGGATACAGCTATTTAAGTTATTCTTGGCTTTACTATTCTCTGTATTTACCTTTCTATCTCTTTAGTTTGTGGTTTTTTTAATACCTTAATCTTCTTTTTTTTATCTGTTACCTTTTAATTTTGTTCTCATGT
>NW_019647983.1:3314-3700 GCF_002806865.2 Cucurbita pepo subsp. pepo
AAAACCTAATTTGTAAACCCAAATTCGGAACGTTTGAAGCAAGTGTCAAAAAAACCGAATAACACTCGACGTTTTTCGAAATTTTTGGAAGGAATGATCAGGCTTGATGTCTTAGAATATAATGTCGTAGAAACATAGTGTATAAAAAATGAATAGAGTGCCTAAAATCGAAACCCTAATCCAGGACGTTTGAAGCACGTGCTAAAAATACTGAGTAACGGTCGACGTTTTTCAAAATTTTTGTGGGAATTATCAGGCATAATGATTTAGAATAGAATTTTGAAGAAACGGAGTGAATAAAATAGTAAAAGAGTGCCTATAATCGAAACTCTAATACGGAAACCCTAGTATGGGACGTTTCAAGCATGTGCGAAAAAATCGAGTAA
>NW_019647984.1:0-1271 GCF_002806865.2 Cucurbita pepo subsp. pepo
TGCTTATTTTATTTTATTTATTTATTATTTTTAATTTTTAATTTTTAATTTTTTATAGGATTAAAGAGAGCGAGAGCTCATTAGACTTTAAATTTGATTCGACTCTCGAACTTGTTGAATTTATATGTGATAGTTATATGATTGATAGGCCGTGCAAAGTTTAACAAAACATCTCCATTTTGAAGTTATGATTAAAATTTTAAATTAATATTCGTATCAATTTAAATTATAAATATTTTTAAAATTTTAATTTTCCTTGTAATAGGTCTACGTTTGAGAAGGTTAACCATTAAATTATATCTCACCGAAATCTAAATTTTGATTTTGTTTCGAGTAAATTTTAAAATTTTTAAAAATATTGGATACATCAATGACGTAATAAATATAAAAAATAAAATTTTATGATCATAAAATTGAAAGTTTAAGAGTTTTGGATTTAACCCGTTCCTAAAAAAAATAATAGTCACCATCATTATTGAGTAGGCCCAACCCTACGAAGGCAAAGGTCCAAGCCTAACCCAAACCAAGCCTAGTGGAACTAAGACACTATTTGAGTCTAAGTCGGTTTGACTCGACCTCAGATAACTAGGCTCATGACCTAACCTTTGAGTTTGACTCATTTAGATCAACGTTTAGTCGACCTTGTTTAGACCTGTCTATTAAATTAATACAAAGAATATTAAATATTGATTTTTTAAATATATTTTTATTGAATTTATTTTTTTTTTATTTTTTTTTTGTAATTTTATTGCATCTATGTGACAATTATTTGTATCAATTTTTTTTTATTAAAAAGTAGTTTTTTTTTAACACTTTTACAATTTTTATATTCGATTAAACTACCCTACCAAAAAAATTATAACAAAATACATTTAAAAATATTAAAAAGTGTACCTTTTTAATTTATAAAAATAGAATATACCAAAATTCTATAAATATATATTTGGCTTGACCCATCAATGAGTTAATTGAAGCGTGTAGCCTATTTGTTCGTATTAATTTAAACATATACATCGATGAAGATGCTCATTCACATTATATATTATATAGTGACTAAACTTTTGTAAGACTCAAACATCAAACATTTACAGTCACAATACATTAGTTATAAACGCCAGATATTCTTAATTTTTACAATAATTTTAAAAGTATGGTAGGGTCAGTTTGCATTGTAACCCTATTTTCAAGTTAGTCGGGTTGACCCAACCAAAAAAACTAACCAATGAATCAACCCAAAATTTTTAGTTTTCCGAAAATTCAACCCAACTCGA
>NW_019647984.1:1535-3694 GCF_002806865.2 Cucurbita pepo subsp. pepo
TCGTTGGGAACAAATAATTTTGGGACCATTTAATAATTTATTTCGTATGTTTATTAAATTCTATTTAATATAATTTTTAAGAATTTTATTAAAAATATTAGATAAATTAGCAAATTAATCCTCTTATTAATTATTAATTATTTTTAGCAATTAAATTGAATTATTTAATTCTATTACCTTGAATTAATTAATTAGCGTTAATACTAAAAATATAATCTAACCTATTTCAGGCATCAACTAATTATTAATATTTATTTTAATATTTAATATTTAATATTTAAATATTCAAATATTTAATTGTTATTTCCATATACCAATTGGTGAAACAATTTTTTTTTCATACCCTTAAATAACAATATAATTAAAAGTGCAAATTAAGGAGTTTTTTTTTTCTCTCTATTAAATCTTGATTTTCTTTTCCAATTAAAAAAGATTAATCATTGAGCTAATATTCATCGATAAAACTAAAATTTGTTCTCGAGTAAATTATAGTTTTTAGATTCTTGACTTTCTCAAACCTACTTATATTGTCGTTGCCGAAAGTTGGATTATGATGCTACCAAAAACTCTTCCATACACCTGCAAATTCGATTGTAAAAAATTTAATGCCTTGCACTCATTTAGTAAAACGTATACAATGATTGGGTTATCGGGTTTTTTTTTTTTAATTACTAAAGTTATATTTATCTACTATATTTGTTACATTAATAATTCAAATCTTATACAAACTAAAACACCAAACATTTACAATCACAGAGGATCGGTGTGACTAGATTAGATTGGACTAAGATATTTTTGGTTGAGTTATTCTTAAAATAATAATAATAATAATAACAAACCCAAATTTCAAAATTTCAAAATTTCAATCCAATTAAAATTGAAAAAAAGAAAGAAAAAATTAACACATGTTTTCTTTATTTTATTATTTTTAAATATTTTGGGTGCTTGTAAATGGGAATCCCTTATGGGAGGAATGAAAAGAACTAAAAAATAAATAAAAATAATAATAAATTGGAAATTAATATTTAGTAAGCAAGTTGTGAAGAGCATATCAAACCTCTAATTCTCTTTTTCCTCTCCAAATATCCCAAAGTATTCATTAAAATTTTATTTATTCGACACCAAGAACCCTTTTTCTTATTAAAATATATTTTTGGTATTAAAAAAATCAAAGATAATTAAATGTTAATAAATTCAAGGGTTTTAATAATTGAAACAAATCTAAACTATTTGGATTTAGAAAAATCTAGAAGGACGGAATCTTGGGAGTGAATTATTATAAAGTTTAGAATTGAATTAAAAAACATTAAAAGGAGTTATAATTAATAAATAATTAAAGATGATGACCCACTTATCTAAGTTTTGTAAATGAAAAGAAAATATTCCTTTCTTTGTATCATTTTCATGTATTCAGAAGCTATGGACCATCCAGTTGTATCCATCTAATGCCATTAAGAAGAAAGCGAAACATTCTTCCCCAAAGGGCTAACCACAGGGTTGATGATTACGAACTCATCTTCTTTCCCACTCAAATCTAGCCGTCCATTGTGCTTACTTTTTGTTCCATCATGGACCCCACCTCTGAATTTCAGGCCCTATCACTACCCATCCTCATTCAATGCTAACACTTTCCACTTAGCCAACCTTTTTTTTTTTTTTTTAGGTTAGATTATAATTTCTGTCCTAAAATTCATATTTGCATCTACTCAAATAAAATTCGATGAATTAAAAGTTTATAAAATACAAATTTATCAAAGTTATACCTTAGAAAGTTTAAGGATATATTATAATTTGTTTTAAATTTTAAAGATGAAATAGATACAAATTTAAAAGTTGAAAAACTAAATTTATAATTGTAACCTAACCATAAGGTAAAAAATCACTCCTTGAACTCAAAACTAGTTGATTCTCCCTAAAATGCATCGAGACATAGTAGTAGATTGGAGATCTAAGGGTAACATATTGTTTCGACGCAAGCCGTAAGAGCAATACTAAATTTTAGACAACTATGAATATTGATATAATCTCAAAATAACAAGGGTCAAGATCGGCCAATGAGACGATAGGAGATAAGCTTCATTGTCAAGAGGAAAATAGCCCAAATCACCAGCTAAGATCCATAAATGACTGACCACAATAGGTATTAAGTAAAAACACGA
>NW_019647985.1:0-949 GCF_002806865.2 Cucurbita pepo subsp. pepo
AGAAAAAGACAAGTACAAAACGGCTTTCAATGTCCCTTTCGTACAATACGAATGAAAAGTTATGCCATTTGGGCTAAAAAATGCTCCATCCGAATTTTAAAAGATTATGAATGATATTTTCAATCCTTTTCAAGACTTTTCAATTGTTTATATTGACGATGTTCTGATTTTTTCTCAAAACATCGATCAACACTTTAAGCATCTTCAAACATTTTTTACGATAGTCAAAATAAATAGTTTAGTTGTGTCTAAACCAAAAATTAAACTTTTTCAAACAAAAATCCGTTTTCTTGGATTTGAAATTCATTTGGGTCTAATTAAACCCATTCAAAGGTCCATTGAGTTTGCCTCAAACTTTCCAGACCAAATTACAGATAAAACCCAACTACAAAAATTTTTGGGATGTCTCAATTCTGTATCTGATTTCCTTCAAAATATCAGACCCATTTGCAAGCCACTTTTTAAAAGGCTAAAAAAAATCCAAAGCCCTGGACTGAAGAACAAACCAAAACAGTCCAAAAAATCAAATCCCTTGTCAAGTCAATTCCGTGTTTATCGCTGATAAACCCAAGGGCTAGTTTAATAGTGGAGACCGACGCATCCGATATTGGATATGGAGGAATCCTGAAACAGTCCCTTGACAAGAAAGAATCCATTGTCCGTTTCCATTCAGGAATATGGAATTCTACTAAAAAAAATTACTCAACAGTAAAGAAAGAAATACTTTCAATAGTACTTTGTGTACAAAAATTTCAAAGTGATTTAATTAACAAAACAGATTCAAGGGCATCTAAATTTGTTTTAGAAAAAGATGTCAAGAATCTTGTGTCTAAATAAATTTTTGCTAGATGGCAAGCCATTTTATCTTACTTCGACTTCTAAATTTTGCCTATAAAAGGGGTCGAAAACCCCTTGGCAGATTACCTCTCAAGAGAGTTCTTACTCTCAA
>NW_019647985.1:2688-3694 GCF_002806865.2 Cucurbita pepo subsp. pepo
TTCACCTTTTATTATTATTTTCACTTTTCCCATTTTCATCACATTATTGATGATTATGGATTTCCACATTCGTCAAATTATTGATGAGTATGGATTTTCACTTTCATCTAATTATTGATGAATATGGATTTGTATGTACATTAAGATCTTATTTTGAATCTGTAAGTTAAGCTAGGATGATAGAGCTCATGTAAATTGTAAGGGGTCAAGTCATTAAGCGTAGAAATGGTATCAATCAATAAAATAGTTAAACTATAATTAAATAATGCAATTAATAAAATGTGTTTATTAGTCATCCTTGGACTAGTTTCACAAATTCAGCGGAGTTCATTAAATGCAACTTAAAGTGCATTTAATTCATCTCTTTGTTGAAGCTCAACTTTTCATAACATATAAGTGAGGTCTCCAACGTCTTCTAGAATTTCCTTTGATGAGCTCACCATAGCTTGAATATAATTGTATAAGGTTTGTTGTAGCTTCTTGGCTCTCGTCCTTGTAATTAGACCTTGAGGTATGAAAATTCTGTGGTTCATATCACAAAACATTAATTGGAACTCAAGAACTTGAAGAACTGTAAACAGGGTCGCTTCGCTCCTTTACATGAGAGGAAATGAATTAAATCCTCTTCGTTCAAGTCTCACTACTTGGTTCTTTCTCCTTCACCTTCAAACACGGTAAAATCAGCGTTTTATATAGCTATTACAGGAATATGTTGATAAGCGCCTACAATGCTGGAATTTGCAAAGCTAGAGGTCCTTCTAGAATCTTTGCAAAATGTTCACAGAGAAAGCTAACTTAACAGACTGATTCCAACCAAGAGCTGGTTAGAAGATGAATTTCCAATGTTAGCCACTCAATTATTTTCTTGATTTGATACTTGAATCTTCTTTGTATTGCTTCTTGTAATTGCTCGTTTAGGTACAATAAGATAAGGAATCAATACAAGGGGAATAAGATTNAGGTACAATAAGATAAGGAATCAATACAAGGGGAATAAGATTCAGAT
>NW_019647986.1:0-3693 GCF_002806865.2 Cucurbita pepo subsp. pepo
GGCCCAGGCCCAACATTCTCTGTCCACGACCCATCATTTTTCGACGATCTGCTTGTTTTCCAATCGGCCCATAACTTTCATGGCCCAGTTTTTATCTGATTTTATGAAGCCCGCTTTATTTTCATGAAAATTGATTTCTCCGAACCAAATTATAATTATAATTTAACATATATTATAATATTATAAAATAAATAGTATACAACTTTTATTGCATAAAACATTTAATAAATTTAGTCCTAAAGTTTATGTGATAACAACAAATATTTTATCAATTTTAAATATGTGAAAAATAAAACTTAATCCACCGACCATTTTGCCAAAACTCAATAAAATACGTTAAGGGTATAGTTTATCCGATAAAAGCATTAAATTATCGATGAAAAAGGAGAGAGCTTCCAATATCTAAAAAAAAAAAAACCATGGAAGTAGAAAGTTTTAGACTCTTAATCCTCCATGAAATTATGATAGTAGTTGTGAGATCACTGTCTGTTTGAGAGTAGATATGTTTGAAAATTGTGAGGCTGACGTAGATACGTATCGAGCAAAAGCAGACAATATGAGTTAATGGTGGGGATTTGGCTATTACAAATGGTATATAGATATCGGGCAGTGTGGCAGTTCACGAACAATAGCTACTAACGGTGAGATTTGACTCGTAAACATCTTGAATCCCAACTCTTGACACATTCCTCATAGTTGAATTGTCAAAAATATTTGGCAACTCTTTGTGAAAGAAGAGGCAACCCCATATGAAACCAAGTGGATGATATGATACAATCCTCAAGATTTTCTAATTCCCATTCCACACAACATATTTCCCACCACAAATATCGAATCTGGTTAGGTAGAGACAGAGAGAGGGAGAGAGAGAGATTATGACATGAAAGCTTCTTGTAACTCACGTGGCGTTCTTATTATGGCTGCCCCTTCTGGTTGAGGTAAATGAAAACAGACAGCTCCCTGCCCCAAAAGCTACAATCTTGGAACCCATTTAAGATATGAGGGACACCAATTCATGGCTTAAATTCATCCACCAGCCACTTTCAATCACTGTTCGCCCTTTCAATCTTGTGGATGATGAATGAGTTGACGTTGATACAAACTAGCCTTCATTGGGTATTGATTTTTTAGCGTTAAAAAACTTTTACTTCCTTCCTTTTCTCGAACCTCCTCTCCCTGACAATTCCACCCATCTAATCCTTTTATCCTCTGTTTATATTAATATTATCTTCTCTTCTTTTCTTTCTCTCTCTCTATTATTGTCATAACCTAACAGCAGCAGCCGACACCAAAGAAAGAACATCATCACATATCTGAAACTGGCCCGGGACGATAAAAACCTGACGAAACTTTAAAGATACCCTTAATTTTCAGAGCTTCATTGAGAGTTATGTGTTTTTTGTGAATTTTACGAGGTGGGTTTTTGAAATTGAACGTAAAGTTTTGATCTTTTTGATGGGTTTTGTTGTGGGTGGCAATGAGTGAGGAGGATAAAAGCCATCAGTTTTGATGAGGATACTCTGTGATTCCTGCGAAACTGCTGCAGCAACTCTGTTTTGTGCAGCTGACGAGGCTGCTCTCTGCACAGCCTGCGATGCAAAGGTATATAAAACCAAGTGTGTGCGTGTATTAATTTTGGAAGTCTTTTGCTGATATATGTGTTTGGGCAGGTGCACATGTGCAACAAGCTTGCGAGCCGCCATGTAAGGGTTGGGCTCGCAAATCCAAGCGAAGTTCCTCGCTGTGATATATGTGAAAATGCACCAGGTATAATCATTTTGTCTTGTTTTTTTCTGTGATGTTCTTGTAAGGGTTAACATTTTGCGGGAAATTTATAAAATTTTTGCAGCTTTCTTTTGGTGTGAGATAGATGGGAGTTCCTTGTGTTTACAATGCGATGTGATTGTTCATGTGGGAGGTAAAAGAATGCACAAGAGATATCTTCGGCTGAGGCAGAGAGTTGAGGTTGGTGATTTCATCACATCTTTCTCTCTTTACATTCATACAAGATTAAGCTTTGTTTGATTGCTTTGCAGTTTCCAGGGGATACACAAAATGATGTGAAGGGCCCAAATGCAAAGCCGATGGAACAGGTTGAGACAGTGAGAGGCCAAAATCAAGAAAGGGGTGAGGAGACTGAGAAGCAGGAAGAAGATTTGAGATTCTCTGGTGTTAAAGGGTATTCAAATGCAGATAGGCATTCCAAGCGGCCTAATAAAGTGATTGATTTGAACATTTAGCANAAAGTGATTGATTTGAACATTTAGCAGTTTTAGTACTACTTTGTATTGCTACAATTTTCAATTATAACTTTGATTATGAGTATCTGAACATTGTAAACTCATGATTCTAAAATTGCTACCCAAACCAGGAATGGGATGCTCAGTAAACTAAGCCTCATCTAACCAAAGCTCACTTCATTGAATTCAATAAGTGTAAGAAGCAATCTTTTGTAACTCCATGATTAGCTTGGAACAAAGCGACATGGAGCAGCTAGGTAACTGTGGTTAATGTAACCATTTTTCATCACCTCATTGATGATCATTGACACACCGCCTTATTATGCAGGGTAAAACACTAATAAAAACAAACATAAGTGTAAGAAACTCGCCTCAAATGTGTTTGGCCACACACGCTGCCTACGCGACACAACTGACTTGCCTCTACATTAGGCCAAGTCATTAGACTCAACCTTGTCTCTACTTGGGGCCAAGGTCTCTCAATATAATGTCGCATCTGTCGTAGACGTTGGTGCGCTACTCTATTTAAGCATACAAATTGGCATTCTTGTTTGAGGCGCATAAATGTGTACATTAAAAAGAGTACTTCCTAATCTCTTGGCACCAAGAATCCATTAAAGCACGACATATTGAATAAGAACCCCCAAAAGATGGTATAATCCCCCGCTTGCAGAAGCTGGACTCGAAGAAGAAAAGGGAGGAATTAGTAAAATAACCGAGATTGAAGGGGCCGAGTCCATGAGAGGGTTGAAGATCGAGGACGATGGCACCCATGCCCGTGCCCTCCGGTCCTCGTCTCAATGTCTGCATCGTTGGTCACTTCCTAATGTTTGGAATTTTGACGTCAATGTTTCTGGGTCGACAATGGCGGCCGTCGGCATGAGCAGTGCCTTCGATTTCTTGCTTCACTTGTTCTGTTCTGGCGGGTTGATTTGAAATGGGACAATTAGTCGATTTTGAGTCATTGGGCCCAACCCCATCAACCCACACTGGGTCATTCGGCCCAACTACATCAACCCACCTATGAGTTTTTGTAACAACCCAAGCCCACGGCTATATCAGCGGACAGGTTTCCATGTCCTTATAAAAAAATGCTTTGTTCTCCTCTCTAAATGATGTGATGGGGGCTAGCGTCCTTGTGGACACACCGTGTCACATGACAGCTTATAAGGAGTGCTTCGTTTTCCTCTTTAGTGAGGGGAACAAAACATTTACGGTAAGGGTGTGGAAACCTCTCACCATAGATGCGTTTTAAAATGGTGAAGCTGACAACAATACGAAAGCAGACAATAATATCTACAAGCGTTGGACGTGGGCTGTTACAGTTTTTATTCTAGAATCTCGTATCAACTTAATGCAAATCAATATACTAAAATTTGTGTTAATGAATGTACCAATTTGATAAGAAAATGAGGAGTAAAGAAATCCATGAATCTTGTGCAACATTTTTCCA
>NW_019647987.1:0-260 GCF_002806865.2 Cucurbita pepo subsp. pepo
ACATGGCCCATATGTCTTGACGCCATCCCAAGTCTCGTGGTGTCGTCGACCATCACAACTCACTCAAACATGCCATCGAGAACGAGCCCACATGTAGCTTATTTCATCGAAACATCCCGAACATCTTTCAAATACGAGTTCTATCGAGCCATTGGCCCTCCCGTGTCCATGCTATGTCATTTACGGATACCGTAACGAATATCGGGTGCATATATCAACCCTCAACACGTGGGTTGGGGCGCAATACTAGCATACCATTG
>NW_019647987.1:2605-3692 GCF_002806865.2 Cucurbita pepo subsp. pepo
GTACTCAGTTAGTTTTCATGACTCGCATTTATGATTAAGTCTAGGAATTCTTGGTTAGAGTAACAAGACACTAAGGTATAGACCTAATCCTTTCCCTAGTAGAGCAACAGACCACCACGGAGTACGAAGCCTCACTAGAGTACTCTTAGGCTACTGGTGTGTGATTGGTGTCATAGCTTCGTGGGGGACTAGGGGGTTCCTGATCAGAATCCGATTGCTCTTAGCCGTTTTAGCATGGAAAACGTGTGCCCACGTCGTATAGACCATTTAGCTGGATGGGTTAAGGGGGGTAGCTCTCCCCGACCAAGGGAACTGTCATGGGCCTAGGGGGTTGCAGCTCACTTCCTAG
Source organism: Cucurbita pepo subsp. pepo (assembly GCF_002806865.2). NCBI lineage: Eukaryota > Viridiplantae > Streptophyta > Magnoliopsida > Cucurbitales > Cucurbitaceae > Cucurbita > Cucurbita pepo. The sequence continues at coordinate 2,955 of NW_019647987.1, forward strand.
GTAAGTTACCAGATAGTCTCAGAGCCATGCCGAGGTAGCTACTCGTAGGGCACCAGCCATTACACAAGTCAGCATAAGGGAGTTCTTAAGAATCTTTAAACGAAAGGACAAAGGACCAAGAAGTCGCAAGGGGCAAGTCCGAAGGTGTTAAAATGAAAACCAGATGTCCTAGAGCTAAAGTAGGGTCCGTGGTGGTTTGTTAAGATTGGGATGAGATAAGAGCCTACAAGTAGGTGGCTTACTGAGTATAATTTTATACTCATTCTTGCTATACCTTTCTTTTTCAGGTATGTGAGGCATCGAGTCGAGAGAGGGCGCGTTGATCGATGTGGGTTGTCACAGAGGAAGCGCGTCCCGAGGCGTCAGTCTAGTTTTACTCAACAGTTCACTTTGTCTTTCATGTTTTTCTTCTTGTTTTTACCTAGACACATATGTCCTTTTAGTAATGAAACGTTTTTCTTACGAAATAAATGAAATACTTTTGAAATAATGTTTTCCTTGAATTTCTCGTTTACACACTACATGTCATAGTCATTGTTAGTCACAACTTGAGGTTCTTTATTTTGGGTCGTGACAATCATAAAACTCGTCTAGGCTCTCGCATGGCCGGATGAGCGCCACTTGAGGGTCACCAATTGTCTTGTTGTAACGTGAGGGTCACAACCTACTCTCTTCATAGTTAGATTGTGACACTCTCCTCACTTAAACTAGTCATCATTCTTGATGACGTACTTTGGG
>NW_019647988.1:0-3692 GCF_002806865.2 Cucurbita pepo subsp. pepo
AACGTTCATTAAATATGATATCGATGTAATATTGATTTCAAAAAAATGTTGAATAAACAGCATAAAATTAGAAGTTCGAGAATTATATATACTTTTAATCAATAAAGATAAAAAAAAAAAAAAAAAANAAAAAAAGAGAGGAGATTCATAAATATAAATGAACAAACCAAGAACGTAGCGCCAATCGAGAATAGTGCCAGCTTTGCCCCATTCACCTTCATGTAACTCGACATCTTGTATTTTATCTGAACAGATATTGGATATATGGTGAGGTCTTTGGTGAAGTACTTCATGAAACTTTTGAGCTGAAGCCTTACATTAGTCTCCAACTTTCCATAGGGAGCCATGGCGTTGAGTTACTACTCAAATTGTAACCCAACAAAAAGATGGATATTGCTACCAAGCTTCCAAGCTCAATTTAAAGAGAAGGCTTGCAATAATGGATGCCATGAGGCTTATCCTTGGTATAGTTTAATCTTATCATTATTATTATAATAATACTCATTTGATTACGTGGGTATGAATGATATGATGTAATAAAACAACCAGTACAAGCCTTAATTAAAGCAAGGGTTAGGTTATACGTAATTAATTCAAAGTTTCTATTTTCTCTTCTTCATACACAATTCTCTTGTACATATAAATTAGTTCTTATTTTCAAAATGACTTTTTTTGGGACATAAATTATGAATGTCTTTTATTTATTTTCAAATAAATAAAGCTACCCATTGTTCTAGAATGTAACAAATCCCACCTCATTAATCAATTTGGTCACTTTCTTAAATTATTGTAGCTCATAAGAATGAATGATAATAAAGAAAAATAAAGGTATTTGATCTTTTTTCTCTTACACCAACCCAACTTCTAGAACACGCCAAGATGTTATGTAGGTTCTTTATTCTTTCCATAGTGTCTGGTAGCGTGAGCGTGCGCTAGCCCAATGAGCCACGCTATATCTCACTTCTTAAGATTGGAGACTATCTCCATAGACCAACACGAGCCCTTCTAGCATGTTTTGTCTTCACTCACATGCATCTTATGAAAATTTATAGGAGTGCCTAGGAGGTCACCCAACATAGAACGCTTAACCATAAAGTTCTTATGATTGAGTCATCTAAAAGAAAAGTGCACCTTGTTGGTATGAGTATAGTTTTTATTTCTTTTAAATCTTTCTTAGTCGTCCTATTCTCAGAATCATTCTCATTTAGAGGTTATCTCAGTTCATTTATGTACCCCTCCTTTACTCGAGTGTCACATCCAACCTTTTTTGGACTGGAAAGCGGAGTCCAAGGCCATGTCATGATGTTTTTATGAAATGATAGGTCTCACCATATTGCAAGTGATCACATTTACCATATTGCAAGTGATCACATTTTCCATCCCCAACAGTGGGGTTGCTTACTAGGTATTTTTTAAAGCCTCAAGTCACGTGCTATTCTTACCTTTAAAGCACTCTTGTACAGATGATGACGTCGTGATGACAACCATGAGACCGAAGTTATGGTTAATGCATTCATGTTGCTTTTGTGGCCCTTGGGTTAGATTAGAGCATTACTTTATTTTTCTTTATTTTATTTAAATTCACGCTATTAATTTTCCACCGTATTATTTTAGTGAATTTATTATGAAAGTATAAGTCTATGCCGTCGTTTGTGAAATATTTAAATAAAAATTTTCACTTGTAGTAGACATGTCATGCATGCATGTACTAGATACCTTATTTTTAATAGAAAAATAGATTCATTACACCATATCTTTCGTATGCTATTGATTATGAACCACGCCCTTGAGGGAAGATAAGAAAATCACCTTGGTAAAAGTATTATAAGGAAATCACAGAACATAGAAAGTTGCCTGAAAATGAGATAAAGATAAGTTACCTCAGTTGCTTTAGAATTAAGTACTTTCGAGGACAAAAGGTTTTAAGAAGAAAGAATTTGTAGTTAAAAAAAATTAGACAACTGTTAAGGATTATTGGGAGTGAATCTCACATTAATTTAGTGGAAGATCATGGATTTATAGTGAAGAATACTATCTCCATGGGTATGAGGCGTTTTGGGGAAGCCCAAAACAAAGCCATGAGTGCTCAAAATTTCATGTGACTCAAGATACGATACGATAACAATGTGACTCAAGATAATCCATGTAATGATTTGATTCATTTTATTTCATGCCATTTGTAGCATAAAAATTTCAAAAAAATGAGTTCATTACACTTGGTGATCTCAAACACAATGCACAACGATAATAATTATTGCACGAAGACATTTATTACAAACTTTATTTCTATTTTGTTAGAAGCATATAATATAGTATTTCACATGAATAGTGACATAGAACAAGCTAGATCACGACATAATATATTTATTCAAGCATAAAACTATGATTAGCAAATATAGTAATTTGCCAATTATTTATTCCATAACATAACATAGTAATAGCACCACCCAAGAGCTATGAGTGGTTTGTTGGTCATGCCTTGGTTATAAATGAGCCTTCATTATTGTCTCCCATAAGGTAAGCATCAATGTCTTTGGCGACATCAACACAAAGCTGAAGAAAAGTATGAGAATCTGGAATTCCTTTATGAAGCTTCTCATATTCCAAACCACAATGAATCACACTTCCCTTCTCCTTTGGGATAGATTGGATTTTAATTCTGAAGCTCTTATAGCCCTTCAAAAGGTCTCCCTCTAACACTTTCCAAGTGAATGAATTGTTCTTCTCATCGACCTCTTCTATTACGCTCTTCACCACACAATTCTTTCCATCTATATGGAGTTTAATCCACAAAACGTTGGTTAATTATAATTGAACTGATAAAAGATAAAAAATGAAAACTTAGAAGATATGTAATATTAATGAACAAACCATGAACGTAGCGCCAATAGAGGATAGTGCCAACCTTGCCCCATTCGCCTGCATGTAACTCGACTCCTTGTATTTTATCTGAACAGATATTGGACATATGGTGAGGTCTTTGATGAATTATTTCGTGAAACTTTTCCGCTGAAGCCCTAATTTCAACATCGGTCTCCAACTTTCCATAGAGAGCCATTGAATTGAGTTACTTGAAAGAACAAGTTACAAAGATAAAAGATAGATATTGCTACCAAACATAGTAGCTCAATTTAAAGAGAGAGCTTAGTCTCACACACACATGATGCAATAATGGATGCCATAAGGGTTACTCTAAAAGATATTGGTATAGTTTAATCTTATCATTATTATTCTATAATAATACTTATTTGATTAAGTGGGTTTGAATGATATGATGTAATAAAACAACCACTACGAGCTTTAATTAAGGCAAGGGTTAGGTTTTTAACTCAAACTTCCTATTTTCTTTTCTTCATACTAAATTCTCTTTTAATCTTGCAAGTTAAACACTTTATTGATATAATTGTTAGCTTCTTTGACGTTGAAGACCGGTAAACTCATGAAATAAATTAAATTTTCAGGGTATTTGAGATGCTGAGTATTACGATCATGTTCGTTTAGGTCCATGGCTGCATGTCCATAACATGTCAAACTCTTTATTTGTTTTTATGCTGTACTGCGTTACTATTGTATTTTCTATTTGTATGGTTATTCAACGAAATCATGTCTAGGCTTGCGAAACCTGAATCTCCAAAAAATGTACTATAGAGAGATGCGATCAATTGTCAACTCCTTCTACCTAGATTTTGTAT
>NW_019647989.1:0-1697 GCF_002806865.2 Cucurbita pepo subsp. pepo
ACCTTGCGCTTGAGGTAGTAAATAACGAGCTCTTCGTCGGTGGGATGGAACCGAAACCCTGGAGCTAGTGCTGTTGGGGCGGCGGCTGCTGCTGCGGCCGCGGCAACGGGCTTCGTTAGAGCTAGAGGCGGCGATAGAGTCAAAGTTTCGGAACCCATTAGCGAAAATCCCTACTGGATTTGCAAATCAGAGAGAGCGGAGGTCTGGAAATGGAGATCAGGGTTTTCAAAGGTTGAAGATAAGACTTTGATTGGTGCTGAAGAAACTACGTAAAGATACCTTCAATTACAAGGTATTCTTTTCTAGGGAAAGAGAAAACCATTTCACATTTTTGAATTTATTTATTTATTTAAAATTTTCTTTTATATTTGGTAATGAAGTAACTATCAATAAATATCAATAAATCTTAACGTGTGAGTTGAGTTGAATAATCTCGAGTATTTGACTATTTGTTTTTTCTAACCGAGTTGAGCTATTTTCAAATTGATATTTATCTATTAATTTATTATTTTAATTATATATTCCTTCTAAGTGTGTGAAAATCTCTCCTTAATATACGCATTTTAAAATCTATGAGGCTGACAACGATACGTAATGGGTCAATGTGGACAATATCTATTAGGTGGTGGGTTTGAGCTGTTACAAATGGTATTGACGCAGGGTCGTGTGCCAGCAAGAACACTAGGCTCCCAAGGGAGATGGATTGTTAGATCCCACATCGGTTGGAGAGGAGAACGAAACATCCCTGATACGGGTGTGGAAACTTCTCCCTAGTAGACGTGTTTTAAAATCGTGAGGCTGACAACGATATGTAACGGACCAAAACGAACAATATTTGCTAGCGATGGGCTTGAGTTTGGTTTGTTACAGGAGACATGCGTGTAAAACAAATCAAACTAATATTAGAAACTTTCTAGTCCTCGTAAACGGGAGGCAGGGACATCCATAAAAAATATATCTCTGAAGTCATCCAATAACCGAGTCTCTTAACCCTACTCGTCACTCCTGCACCATGGTATTGCCTTTACTTGGAAGTGATAATGGTTTTATTGCTTAGTCACGAAAATACATTGTAGTTTACGTAAGTAGTCAACATAACCCTAAAAATGGGTTCTGATACCAATTGTAACGTTGTACTCTGATCGTGAGGATATTAAATTATGATTAAAAAATAATTAAAATAATTAGTAATTAATAACATCATTTCTGATAACTCAATTACATAAATTTTAAAATTAAGCATATTTTACGCTGAGCAATCTTCTAGAAGAAAATAAAATACGTTAAAATAATTTGTATTAATTTACGGAGAATCTTAAATCTTAAAAGTTGTTCAAGTAAAATAAGTAACATGACGTCATAATGTGTCGGAAAATATCATGTCAATACGAGGTGTCGTTATTAGTAGTACACGTCATCAAAGAACTAATAATTAAAAAAATTATTATTTTACTCCATATTGTGAAAAGCTATAATTAAATAGTTTTTAGTGAAAATAAATTAAACAAAAATGTGAAATGTTATTTTAAAGGAAAAAACGTGAATTTCTGCAATTATAATCTTGAAATAAATTAATAAAAACAAATTAGAATAAATGTTTATTGAATTTATGATAATAATAATAATAATTTTAAAAAGCTTTTAATTTTATTTTGAGAATTGAGATAAAAATAAGTTTTTTTTTTTTTTTTTTTTTA
>NW_019647989.1:3486-3691 GCF_002806865.2 Cucurbita pepo subsp. pepo
TTCAATTTGTATTTATTTTTTAAGCAAATTGAGATGGTTGACTAAAACAATGAAGCCAAAATTAAATTTGAATTATTATGGAATTATAGAAACTAATTTAATAATGGAACAACCTTATTTAAAAAAAAAAAAAAAAATAGAAAAAGGGGCGGCAATCAAGGGTTGAGTACGGCGCAGGATAGCAGTTACCTGTATGGCAAGTAAT
>NW_019647990.1:0-3690 GCF_002806865.2 Cucurbita pepo subsp. pepo
ACCTTTAAATCAGGGAAAATAGATGAAATGTAGGCACCGATGGACGCACGCTACTGGGAACTTCGCCTAGAAGGTATCACATAAAAAATTGATATCAGAGAAGGTTCTCATGAAAAGCCAAAAACTTAATGCTGTTTCGCTAACCTCCCCTTCTCATAATTAAACAAAACCAGATATTAAAAAGATCAAAGAACAGAGATTAAGAATGTAGAAAGACATAAAAAAGATCAGAAAATGTTAGAAGTTCGGTAAGCAGATTCGTCGACGAAGATCCGATTAGATCTGAAACAACGACCGGCCAGATAACTTCTCTGGTTTGATTTATCTGCAGCCTCTTCGGCAGGTCAAGAACAAGGGAGTCACCCTTCTCTTGGTACAATGCAGAATCGAGAAAACAGATCTCAAGAATCAAAATAATATGCGAAACAAAAAAAAAAAAATGCTTCAGATGAACGGAGACGTAAGAAGATGAAGTCGTGATTAAGGAGGCTAGCAAGGCCATTTAATAGAAAAAAAAAATCAGTAAACGGGGAAGGCGGATGAGTACGGGAGATCGTGACCGTTGATCTCTCCATGCGACGAGATAGGGTTTCTCCGCCAAATTACTAATTAGACTCATTCACCTACTTATTTAAATTTAAAATAATAATAATAAATTGAGTAATCTCACTAATTCAAACGTTTTGTACAAATTTATACTGAATTAACGCAATAATATTTTTTGTCAAATATTATATATTTTTAATCCATTAAAAATATATAATAATATTTTTTAATGCATTTTCACTTTGGGAGAGTAAGTCAAAATCGACTCATTGACTCGCTTGAATCGCGTGGCTAATGGCAACCACAAAGACCCAACAAAACTAACTAACTAACTAAAGCCAGGGGATGGTGCCAAAAATAGAAGCGAAAGCAATACATGGTCCATGGAGGGTGGCTCGAAAGGCAATATAAGCTCAGATTCATAGCCACATTGTGCAGGCTTCATTCAAACCAAATCTCCAAACATCCAATCTTCCATCCATCGTAGAAAATAAAATGGCAGCTTCCACCAAAATGTTTGCAATCTGCATCATTACGATGCTCGTTTCCTCATTTGTGGTGACCCCAGCAGCCGCAGAGTCTCTTGGTTATGGCGCCATCGGTGCGGATGCAGGTGAAAAATGCCCCGATGGCAAATGCGAAACACAAGGAGATCCAGCCAACAATTATAACAGAGGATGTGAGGTCGATAAGATGTGCAGAGGCAACTAGATTCTCCCCTCATTCTGCTCTATAATAACCATCTCCATTCAAATTATTTTATAATTCTGTCTCGTGTAAAATTAAATAATTTCTCTGAAATGTGCCCATAAAGTTTATTTTTTTTCGACAAATTTTAATTTTTAGTTTAATTGTATGTGCGATCAATTACCACAAATATCATTTTATATTTTCATTTAATTGTAAAATAAAAATAAAAAAATAATTTAAAAAATTAAAAAAAAAAAAAACTTACCCACTTTAAAATCAATAGAAAAAGATGGGTGATAATATGTCCTCCCCTTCAAAGAAAGAACAGGACGAAGATCTATAAACGGGCCATTTTGAAATCCGGCCCCAACTCTATAGTTTACTTCTGGCCCAAGTCGGCACCCAAGCCTAATCTATTCTTATCCAAAACATGCTCTGGCCCATCCGGCATCCAGGCCCAACCAATTATTATCCAAAGCAGGCCCGATAGCAGGCTACCGGCCCATCTTTAGTCTCTTTCTGGCAAATGCCGGCACCCAAGCCCATTGTATTCTTATCCCAAAGAGGCCCAACTCTCTAAACCAAGCAGGCTACCGGGCCTAACTAAGGAACATGTATTGTTTAATTACAAAATGGTCCAGGTCGTTTCAATATGTAATCGTGATTTTGGATTTAATTCAATTTTTTTTAATATGTATGGTTAAATTACAAAATGGTCCAGGTCGTTTCAATATGTTATCATGATTATGGCTTTAATTCTTTTTTTTTCTAGCAGAAAATTTTAATTTTTGAACTGACAGTCGTAAATACTTGCAATTTCTCCGCCACGTCCCTTTTCTTCTAGAACCATCGCAAAATTCTCAACTACGGTGAACAGAATGTATAGGTTAGCCGCAGTCTTCTGCCACGCTGATAATGCCGTTCTATAGCACAGCAGCACCGACTATTCGCCGGAAAACCCGCCGCAGATCACTTTAGCTTCATTTTATCGTTAATTTAAGGAGATGATGTGTCACTTCGGTAGGGGAGATAGAAAATGTCAGTATAGAAGAACCTTTCATACAGATGCAGGGGCAATCGAGTCACAGAATCTGTTTGAGCCCCCGCAAAAATAAGGATAGTTCAGAGTGTGCCTCCATGGAGAAGAAACGGGTTCATGCTGGCAAAATGGTTTGATTCTTACAAGCGGACCAGAACTATTGATGTTTCAGGATTATTGATGTTTCAGGGTTGCTGGTAGCCTTCATAGGTCAATAAATTGTACACAAAACTAATTCATGTTCATTGTTCTTGTTAATAAGGTTGATTCTTAATGTTCCTTTGTAATTTCCTTTGTCCATAGCAGCAAAATTTCAGAGCAATCTGTGTAGATTTATAATGGAGGCTTTAGCTTGATCTTGACTACTACCGATCGGAATAGCCCCAACAACTTCAGAATCTATCTTGACGAGTCTTCTAAAGAAAATTAAAAAGAAGTGTCATCTCGATCCAAATTTGTATCTCTTCAGCTTATTCTTAAGAACTAAAGAAATGGAACCAATTTAAAACCTCAAAATCAGAGAAAACAGAAGAAATGTAGGCACCGATAGACGCAAACTACTGGGACATCAAAGCAGTTTGCCTGGAAGGTGACACATAAAAAAATCAATATGCGAGAAGGTTCTCGTGAAAAGGCTAAAACCTAGGCCGTTTCACTCATCTCCCCTTCTCATAATTAAACAAAACCAGAGATTAAAAAGATCAACGAAACCAGATTAAGAAGGACGAAACACAGAAATAAAAGATCAGAAAATGTAAGAAGTTCGGTAAGCAGATTCGTCGACGAAGATCCGATTAGATCTGAAACAACGACCGGCCAGATAACTTCTCTGGTTTGATTTATCTGCAGCCTCTTCGGCAGGTCAAGAACAAGGGAATCGCCCTTCTCTTGGTACAATGCAGAATCAAGAAAACAGATCTCAATAATCAGATTCAGATGCGAAACCAAAAAAAATAAAACAGAGCGGCGAACGCATAGGTGATAATATGAAATCGTGATTAAGGAGGCTGCGGTGAGGAGTAGTTGCTATGAACCCTAGCAAGGCCATTTAATAGAAAAATTCACTGAACGGCAAAGGCGGATGGAACGAAAGATCGTGACCGTTGATCTCTCCATGCGACGAGATAGGGTTTTCCACCAAATTAGACTCATTTGAATTTAAAATAATAATAATGAATTTATGCTGAATTAACCCAATAAATATTTTTATCAAGTATTATCAATTTATATTTCATTAAAAATATATAATAATATTTATTAATACATTTTCACTTTGGAAGATTCAAGTAAAAATCGACTCATTGACTGCTTGAATCGCGTGGCTAATGGCAACCACAAAGACCCAACAAAAACGAACTAACGAACAAAAGCCAAGGGATGGTGCCAAAAATAGAAGCGAAAGCAATACATGGTCC
>NW_019647991.1:0-3690 GCF_002806865.2 Cucurbita pepo subsp. pepo
GAATACTTCACTGTAATCTACACCAAACTGCTGTCCATATCTCTTTCCCACGAGTCTCTCCTTATGTTTCATGATTTCTTCATCTGGATTTTTCTTTAATTTGAAAATCCATTTGATGCCGATTTCTTTATGATTCTTCGGAAAATCTGTGAGTTTCCACGTTCTGTTCTTTTCAGTGGAGAGAATTTGAGACATCATGGCATTCCTCCAGTTTTTATTCTTAGCAGCTTTCTTATATGAAGTTGGTTCCTCTATAGAAAGAAAACAAAGGTCCATTGCTTCCTCCTCTGCTTCGTTCAGTTCTCTATAAATATCTTCTAGAGACCTGAATTTTTTCGGCGTCGATGAGCTTGACAATGATGCATTTGAGGTATTGTCTGGCGTTGATAAATTTGAGGATGAATTTTTCCTTTGTCTTTCATTTGGATCAACTTCGATATGTTCAATATTCCTTTCCTATGTTCTACTCTATTTTTCTGAAATTTGAACGATGAAAGTTCCTCTTTATTCATCATCACCGTTTGTGATTTCTTCCCAACACCACTTTTTCTCCTCTTCGAACACCACATTCCTGCTCACCATAATTCTATTCTTTTGTGGATCCAATAGTCTGTAAGCTTTGGTTCCATCTTCATATCCCAACATAATTGTCTTCGCACTCCTATCAGCAAGTTTAGGAAGGTGTGAATATGTATTCTTGGCATGAGCAAGACACCCGAAGATTTTAAAGCGATGAACCTGTGGTATCTTGTCAAACCAAGCTTGATACGGTGTACCATCTGTAACTCTTTTTGTTGGTGATCTGTTCAGAATATACACGGCAGTTTTGATAGCTTCTCCCCAAAATTTTGCAGGCATCTCTTTGCTCTTTAAGATACATCTGGCCATCTCTACCACCGTTCGATTACGCCTTTATACTACGCAATTTTGCTGTGGTGAAAATGGTGCAGTAAGAAGTCTTTTCATGCTTTCATTCTCGCAATAGTCTTTAAAAGCAATAGATACGAACTCTCCTCCACAGTTCGTTCTAAAGCTCTTAATCTTCTTGCCTTTCTCTACCTCCACAATGATCTTGAACTTTTTAAATACCACCACTATTTCATTCTTATTTTTCAACATAAACACCCACATAAATCGTGAAAAATCATCCACTAGTAACATAAAATATTTGTTACCTCCATAAGTCATTGGCGAAATAGATCCACATAGATCTCCCTGGACATGATCCAATGACTCCTTCGCATGATATGTTGTTGTTCAGGGAAAAGGAGTCCTATACTGCTTTCCAATTAAACACCCATCACAAAATTGATTGACCTGGGTGATTTTCGGCAACCCTTTAACCATTCTTTTGTCATTTATTTCTTTAAAGTGTGAAAATTCAGGTGTTCATACCTCGCGTGCCAGAGCCAACAACTGTTACTGATATTTGTCATTAAACACACCTGATCCGCAAGCTTCAGCTTTGCTACATACAATCTGTTGGATTGTTGGGTCACCATAATAATCAGGCTCCTAGCCCTGTCATATATCTTCATCACATTGTCCTCTATAACAATTTTATTTCCACTCTCATCCAGTTACCCAAACTTATAATATTGCTTTTCAGTTTAGGTATGTAATAGACTTGCGATAAGATCAAGTGCTCATCGGTTTTGCATTTGAAGAGCACTATTCCTCGACCACAAATGTCTATTACAAAGTTATCACCGAAGCGTACCTTTCCAACAACAGATGTGTCGAGCTCACGAAACACCCTTCTTTCTCCTGACATGTGGTTGCTTGCTCTAGTATCTAGGAACCAGGAATTTTTAGCTCCAATATTGGCTGATGGTGGCACTATAGTTTCATTCAACATCACAAAATCAGGGTCTTTGTCATGTGTGCTTTTAATTTCACACGCCTCTATCATCAGTAATGAAGACTCCTCATCATTTTGCATCTCTATCAAGTTGAGTTGTTCGTCTTTTGTGGAACACTCTGATGCGAAGTATCCCATTTGCTGACACATGTAACGTTTAATTTTACTTTTGTCAAATTTCTTCTTTTAAGTTTGCGACTCTCCTTCATCTTCTCGATGCCAGTCACTTCTCCCACGGCCTCTCCATCTTCCACGACCCCGTCCCCTGCCTCCTTTGGAACTGCCTTGATCCTTCCATTCTTTCTTTGAGGATTTTGCATTCTCTCGTTCCTTCCATTCTGCATGAGTGAGGAGAACGGTTTCATCCTTTTCTCCAAACCCTTGCAACCTTTCTTCATGTACCTTGAGTGATCCAATAATCTCATCAACGGATTTCGTTTTGAGATCACTGAACTCCTCAATCGTTGAAGTGATTTGAAGAATCATTGTAGAGGTGGATCGTAGAAGTTTCTTAACTACTTGGATATCATCCACAGTATTGCCGATGCCTCTCAATTTGTTGACAATAATGGTGAGTTTTCCTGAATACTCATCAATACTTTTTTAATCACCCATCCTCAACGCTTCAAACTCCCGCCAAAGAGTCTGCGTTCTAACTTCTTTCACTCTTTCCGCACCTAGATTCATATTTTTCAACATGATCTAGGCTTCCTTGGCAGTTTTCTTGGCACCCAATTGTAGCAATGTATCTTCTCCAATACTTTGATAAATAGCTGCTAAAGCCATCTTATCTTTGCGGTTATCTACTGTTTCAGGTGACTCAATTGCCTCCCAAACACCTTGTGCCATCATAAATATCTCCATCTTAATCGCCCAAGCTGCATAGTTGCATTTTGTCNCTTGTGCCCTCATAAATACCTCCATCTTAATTGCCCAAGCTGCATAATTGCATTTTGTCAACATCGGGTATTTGAGTGTGACAGATCCCTCCTTTTCTTGAATTCGTACACTCACTTCATATGCATCACCTTCTATCGCACCGGTGTTTTGGCTCCTGTCACTGGATTCCTGTCTCATTTTTTGATCTCTCTCCCTTCTTGACCGCTCAATCTCTTGGTGAGATAGGATTGAAAATAGGCCTTGATCTTGTAGCTCTGATACCAATTGAAAAAAAAAAGTAACAGAAGAGGAGAAGAAGCGAAGACACACAAATTAATTTTCTTCTATTTGTGGTGTCTTTAGAACTTGCACCATTTTCCTTATATAATAAAATTTTTACCCATTTCTACTGCATATCAGCAAGCACTCCACCATTCCTTCCACTCCTATTATTCCACTCCCTAAAAACTAGTTCCTTCCACTACTTCCAATATCTCCCGTCTTTTTTCATGGAGAAATAAGCAACAGAAATAAAATAAATACTAACCACTATTTTTTTTTTTAAACCAAAAAAAACTTGTAAAGCAAAATAAAAAAACATTTTATAACCAACCGTGGATTCCACTTAAATTCAATCTTTAGACACTACGTGTTCTAAGAATGAGACTTTTTATAGCCAAAATTCACATTTGAAAAACTTGGCGTACAACTTGTTCTACCTTAAGATAGTTAAAACTTTTCGGAGGTGTTCTTAGTGTTCTTGATCCATTTTCAAGTATATTAGAATGTTGTCTATGAACACGATAACAAACATGTTTAGACATTCCTTGAATACATGGTTTATTAATTTCATGAACACGGCTGGGGCATTTGTGAGACAAAATTACATCACTACAAACTTGTAGTGGCCATATATATCGAAGGTATGCATCCGTACTAACTTAACATAA
>NW_019647992.1:0-3690 GCF_002806865.2 Cucurbita pepo subsp. pepo
CTTGGGTTTAGGAAGTTTGACCTTGTTGGGTAGCGTTGTTCTCCGGGTAGGGGTTTGGTTCTCCACTGCCCTTACGACAACGTTTACTCTAGCGCTTATGTCCGCCATTTTTACCCTTACTACATCGAGGGCTGCCTTCACATCTTCAGATAGTTCAGTGACCATCTGAAACATCACTTTTGGGAGCTATCTAGTCCATCGACTCGCTCCTCAATTAGGCCAACAGAGCCTATCGAGCTGTCTCCTCGCTCGAAACCACCATTCTTTGTGATTTTTATTTCTAGGTTTTCCATTCGGTACATTATTTCTTGAATGGGCAATCCATCCAGCCGACCCTTTATCGCGTCAACGGTGAGGGTCTTGTCAGCAAGTTCTTTCACTCGCTCATCTAGAAATCGAATACTATCGGGGACTTCCCGCAAGTATTGCATCTGTTCTTCTATTCAAACTCATCTGTCGACGTGGGACTTGTTCAACTATTTAGTCGAAGACATGTCTACTTGTCACATTGGAGCCAAGTAGGCTCTGATACCAACTGTCACAATCGCGGTTTCTAGGCAGCGGATTTGGCGATTCTGCGGCACTCACTCTCAACACTGAATGGGTCAAGCCAACTTCGAGTTACATTCCCTGCGGTTGGGCAACGTGAATTCAAACCTCGAGTCTCGATTTCAAGAGAAGATTTTAGAAAGCGGGGTTTTGGAAAAAGAGTTTTGAAAAAAAGAGAGAGAGAGAAGTTGACAACTTGTAATTGTATCTTGCATTCTTTAGCTTATGAATCCATCATAGTAAAAAAGACATGAGTTATTCTAGCAAGTAATAGAGTCTTAATAAATTCTTTAGAGGGTTTTAGGAGAGTCTCGCGTCTTGAGATGTTTCCTTTAGGTGTTTCTTGGGTCCTAACTTGGTTTACGTTCCAAACTTACTCTAATCAACTTAAAATTTTGAACATACCTTCATGTTTTTAGGATTAGGTCTTATAAGATGTAGCAAGTCATTTGGAGCATGTCTAAATCTTAAAATATCACGAGCCTTAGGAGCATTTTGGTCATTTTATCCCTAATTCTCAATTTAGCTACTTAATGTATTCCAATGGCTTTCAAACATCACAACATCATCAAAAAGTATAAAATAAGGTCTAGTACAAAGTTTCATAGCATTTAGAGGTTATCTAGATCATGAACCAAAGGTAAATTACCTTAGGAGCATTATGATCATTTTACACCGTTACTTGGTTTAGCTACTTATCCTTATACAATAACCTCCGAATTTCCTATATAATCATAACACACCATAATATGCTCAATATTAAAAAATCATAAGTAAGAGAGTTCATTTAGTGGGTTAATTTAAGGCCTTAACTCTCCGTTCTTGGTGTTTTTCTTTCATATTTGGTTTAAGGTTTATACTGAGATCCAAGCGATTCCTACAAGTATTTCCGAATATTCTAAGATGGCTACTTACCTCTTCATTGATGCTCGGGACCTCCGTTCTCGAGCTTTCCGTATTCGAATCACCTCAAGTTTTCTTCCAAAAATTCCTTATTGTGCCTGGATTTTGGAATCATAAAATATTTCATGAGAACTAGTCTAGAAGAGGGTTAAAATTAAGAAAGATCGAGGGAAGGTCATGGTTTGGTCTTTGAACCAGCCACATCATTGTCTTCTTCCTCTAGACAGGAAGAAGATGTGTGACCAACCTCGTCATCACTAGTTTCTTCGCTTCCTCAGCTCCATTCACGGCATTTCTTTCCTTAATTTCTTTATGAAACTTAAAGGGGGTGTTACAAGGATGAGCTAGGGATTCATTTCATACCTTTTCGTGCATCATACCTTTTCTTAGTTATCTTGAGGGGTCCTTTTGTAACTTCATTCTTTCTTTCTATATTTTAGTCTTTTATATATATATATATTTTGTTGTTGTATCAAAAATCCTTTGTCCCCTTTGTAATAAATTTAAAAAGTTGTATTCTTGTAATTATATTTTAAAGTTGTATGCAAGGTGGTCCATCGAGAATCTGAATACTCACAAAGGGTGGATCTTCATGCCTTCCAAGCCAAAGAGTCGAAAACCCTACATTGGGGGCCTTGAAGTACCTATTTGCTTTCCAAAAAAGAGTGGGAGAGACAAAAGAGTAAATAGAACGAGGTCTTATGTACATTGAGGACTAGGTTAACGATAGATCGACCAAGAGCACAATGGTCGACTCTAGAGCTATGCAAACCTTCATGACAGAGACCGAAGAAAAACACTAAAACATTCTCTAGTATAAAACAAAAAAATGATGAAAGTTGTCAATTCGCTACCCTTATCTACCTCAAGAGTTGCAAAGAGAACTCCAATGAGTGAGAGACAATTAAAAAAAAAAAAATTGTTAATGATAAATAATTTTGTTGATAGATATAAAAATGGCATCTTTTAAGACTTTGTAAATTATTTCTTCATGTGATACATTTGTAAATTTATTGGATAGTTACAAATATAACACACAATTTTGCCTCATTTTTTGTGTGACATCTTTGCACATAAAAAGACACCAACTTTCTATTATATCACTATCTACAGCATGTTACAAAAGATCGAAAATTATATGATAGTATCTTCTCGATATTGTTTTATAGAATATTTTATTATTTTTATTATAATAGGGAATTAATATAGAATTTGTATCTAAAAATGTAAATACTAAAAGTAATAAGAAATTATTATTCTTATTATAGTAAGACGTTGGAAAGTTATTATAGTAACACAAAGAAGGCAACTCAATAAAGGCAAATGAAACTGATATTGTTACATTGCATAGTTCATTAGTTGACCAAAACAAATAAAATTAAATAATCGGTTGGAAAAATTTAGATTTTTTCCTTAAAATATTTCTATCCTTTTTTAATTAATTAAAAATTCAACCATCCATCATTAAAATTAAAATAATAATTAGTGTATTATCTACTAGTTAAGAGTTCGAAAGTTGAAGGGTAACCATTAACCTATAAATAACATTCCACCCCTCTTCCATTTTCTCATCATTTACTTCCATTTTCTCATCACTTACTTCCATTTTCTCTCTCCCCCTTTCACAAATACTTGTATCGTTAAGTTTTTTTTATGGCTCTTCTTGGAACCTTACATGCTTTTCTTTCTCTTCTACTTCTGTTTTTTAACTATGCTTTGGCGGTTGGATTAACATTCAATATTGTTAGTCTAGGAGCCAAGTCCGACGGAAAGATCGATGTCTCGCCTGTGCTTCAAACAGCATGGACTAAGGCCTGTGACTCATCTAAACCTACCACTATTTACGTTCCCAAGGGAATTTTCTATGTTCGAAGTGTGTGCTTTAATGGACCTTGTAAAAACAATGCTATTACTCTTCTCATTGATGGAACTCTTGNAGCTTTAATGGACCATGTAAAAACAATGCTATTACTCTTCTCATTGATGGAACTCTTGTGGCTTCCCCGAACATTCAAGTTCTAGCTAGAACTAAATCTTGGCTTGAGTTTAGTCACATAAATGGGCTTTCCATTGTTGGCGGTGTTATTGATGGACAAGGAACTGCCTTATGGGATTGTAAACGTTCAGGGAAGAGTTGCCCCANTAAATGGGCTTTCCATTGTTGGCGGTGTTATTGATGGACAAGGAACTGCCTTATGGGATTGTAAACGTTCAGGGAAGAGTTGCCCCAATGGAGCC
>NW_019647993.1:0-793 GCF_002806865.2 Cucurbita pepo subsp. pepo
AACAACTGCCACTAATCTTCCCACAACTTGCCACTTTTAGTCATTCCCATTCCTTTCGGCGGCAGTCAGATACTAATTCAGTCTTCCCATTCATTTCCAGTAGATCCTTCTTTCTTCTCCCTAAGAAAACCAATTCATTCCCAGTGGATCCTGAAAACAAATTCATTCCCAGTGGATCCTTCTTTCTTCTCCCTAAGAAAACCAACAACTGCCACTTTTAATGGATCTTTCTTCCCCCTAAGAAAACCAACAACTGCCACTTTCTTCAACCTAAGAAAACCAACAACTACCACTTTTAATGGATCTTTCTTCACCAACAACTGCCACTTTCTTCTCCCTAAGAAAACCAACAGCTGCCACTTTTAATAGATCTTTCTTCTCCCTAAGAAAACCAAAAACTGCCACTTTTAATGGATCCTTCTTTCTTCTTCCTAAGAAAACCAACAACTGCCAATTTTAATGAATCCTTCTCCTTCTTTCTTCTCCCTAAGAAAACCAACAACTGCCTAAGAAAACCAACAACTGCCACTTTTAATGGATCCTTCTCCTTCTTTCTTCTCCCTAAGAAAACCAACAACTGCCATTTCTTCTCCCTAAGAAAACTTCTCCCTAAGAAAACCAACAACTGCCATTTCTTCTCCCTAAGAAAACCAACAACTGCCACTTTTTGGATCCTTCTTCTTCTTTCTTCGCCCTAAGAAAACCAACAACTGCTTAAGAAAACCAACAACTGCCACTTTTAATGGATCCTTCTCCTTCTTTCTTCTCCCTAAGAAAACCAACAACTGCCACT
>NW_019647993.1:2964-3685 GCF_002806865.2 Cucurbita pepo subsp. pepo
AAAATAGATCCTTCCACTTTTAATGGATACTTCCACTAATGGATCCTTCCACTTTTATCCTTCTTTCTTCTCCCTAAGAAAAATGGATCCTTCCACTTTTAATGGATACTTCCACTTTTATCCTTCTTTTTCTCCCTACGAAAACCAACTGCCACTTTTAATGGATCCTTCTTCTTTTATTCTTATTTTTCTCCCTAAGAAAACCAAGAAAAATGGATCCTTCCACTTTTAATGGATACTTCCACTTTTATCCTTCTTTTTCTCCCTAAGAAAACCATAAGAAAACCAAGAAAAATGGATCCTTCCACCCACTTTTATCCTTCTTTTTCTCTCTAAGAAAACCAACAACTGCCACTTTTAATGGATTTCTTTCTTCTTTCTTCTCCCTAAGAAAACCAACAACTGCCACTTTTAATGGATTTCTTTCTTCTCCCTAAGAAAACTTTCTTCTTTATTTCTTTCTTCACTTTTAATGGATTTCTTTCTTCTCCCTAAGAAAACTTTCTTCTTTCTTCTCCCTAAGAAAACTGCCACTTTTAATGGATTTCTTTCTTCTTTCTTCTCCCTAAGAAAACCAACAACTGGCACTTTTAATGGATTTCTTTCTTCTCCCTAAGAAAACTTTCTTCTTTATTTCTTTCTTCACTTTTAATGGATTTCTTTCTTTTCCCTAAGAAAACTCTCCCTAAGAAAACTTTCTTCTTTATTTCTTTCTTCACTT
>NW_019647994.1:0-3680 GCF_002806865.2 Cucurbita pepo subsp. pepo
AAACACTGTAAAAGATCATTCATCCTTCTTCTTTTCTTACAGTTACAGAAGGTTCAGGAAAGAATAGATGAGAGACCAGAAAGGATAGGTTCAGGGTCAGGAGCTAATCATCCCTCCCCCTATTTACCTTGTCCTTGAATAAAGAAAGAGGAGCGCAGCAACGAGACCGTAAGCTNTAGGGGACGAACAAAGAATCCATAGGTTCAGTAGTTCGGTCTAACAAATAAGGAAGGAGTTGAGTCGGATTCATCTTTTTTACAGGCAGGCAGGCAGGAAGGAGTATTTCTCTTTGGCTTTTACCTTGGGAATGACGTAAGAAGATAAGTTCAGCCTCGAACAAGAACTGAAGGAGAAGACAATTAATGTTGAGTCGAATTCATCTTTCCTCTTTAGGTTACAGTTCAGGCAGAGGAAAAGAGTCTTTGAAAGGATAAAGAGCAGAGTAGCAGTTCAAGAATAAAGAAAGAGGAGCCCGAGGGTAAGGCAATCGAGTTTACGAGGTGAGGGAGCGAAGCTGCTTTATCGATAGGGGAGGTTCAGGCAATGAAATTGTGAAACCGAGTTTAGGAGGGGTGAAACAGCTCGACTGAGAGGGAGAGGGGAAGGGGCAGAGCTACTTTAACGAGTTGTAGAGGGGCAGGAGCGAAGCTGTGAAACTGACAGGGGAGGTTCAGGAGCAAAGTTGCTTTACCGACAGGGAAAGGAGTTCTATTCAATCAGGGTCCGGTTCAGTAGTTAGTTCAGTTCGTAAACTCTTCTGTAGTCTTAGTTTACAGTTCAATCAAGGAGAAGAGATAGTTAAACCCTTGGTTACAGTTCAGGGACAGTATAAGAGTGGTTGAATAACTCACAAGAATTAAGTAAGTCAGGATCAAGATCAGTTCAATGAAAGAATAGGAAAAGAAAAGACAATTGAATTGTGAGACCCTAAGTCAAGTCCAGGCCAGGAGCGAAGACAGAGTGAAATAATAGTTCAACCCTTGGCTTGGTTACGCGGGGAAGGAGACTGAAGAAATCAATGGGGTCCCCGACCGGAGTAAACTCTCTCTCATCTTTCGGCTTTGGTTACAGGAGAGTAACATTAGCTACAGAATGAACCAACCAACCTACCTACCGAGTTCAAGAAGAAATAGGAGAGAGGTAGAAGAAGAAAAGGTTCCGCAGCACTTAAGTAAACACTATGAAGCAGCTCGACTGGAAAGAAAGGTTCTTTAAATAGCTTTACCTGAAAGAGTGAAAGAAGGGAATATCGTCAAAGAAAAGGTGAAGGCAGGCAGCAGGCAGGATCATTAATCTTGTTGACTTGAGTCTTTCAAAGCAGCTAAGAAGTGAAAGAAGGAAGAATCGTCTTGTTTACCGAGCTCAATCAGGAAAAGGTTCAGGTGTAAGATCAGAGAAAGAGAAGTTAAAGAATGAATCGAGAGTATTTCTCTTTTACAGTTCAATCCGGGAGAGAGAGTCAAGTCAATTCATTAGCTCCTTTACTGAGTGAAAAAATAAATGGGGTCCGGTTCAGATTCCGAAGGAATATCTTCTTCCGCATCTTACTCAATCTTGCCTTTATCGGATTCTTCTTCTTTCATTCTCGTCAGGGGTAGGAGCAAAGAGAACAGACCAAGTTCAATCAGTCAAAGGTTCAGGAGTAAGTGAGGATCGAGATCAGTTAAAGAATGACTCTTTCGTCTTGACTTCCTTCATGAAAGAACAGAGAAGAGACCAGAGACCTGCCATGTCCTGTTCAGGAGAGAAGTTGATAGTTGGAGAGGTGAATGAGAAGGAATCCTTAGTATTGATCTTTTACAATTCAGGGAGAGTACATTAGCGGCTTTCCCGAGTCTTTGAATAGGATCATTCTTGTTTCTGACAATCGAGTAAAAGAGTTCTAGAAAGGAGAAGAGACCGACAAACACCTATTCTATTCTATTTACCTTCATAAATGACCTCTTTAATAGGGAGAAGTGTCCCATCAGGTTCCGGAGCAGTGCAGTTAAGAAGGAGTCGGAAATAACGAAGCAGTGAGACTCCAACGAAGAGGATTTCATTGACTCACTCAACTGTAAAGTAGCGAAGCGACCTTGTTTACTGTGTTTGAAGGTTCATGAGTTTACCTCGTTCAATCAGTCAAAGGGTTGAGTAAGTAGTGATAGGAGAAAGAAGAAATAAATAGGATCAATCAGGTTCAGGAAATGGAATTGTGAAACCGATAGGTTCAGGAGTTTACAAGAGAGTCAATTCAACAATTATTAGACATAGGTTCAGGAGTTAAGGAGCTGATACTCAAGTTTTCCTTTATAGTCTTTACAGTCGAATAAATTAACAAGAGAACTGACCGGAGTAGTATAGTCAAGAAAAGAAGGCGAAGGAACCCTTTTATTTAAGGAAGGAAGAGTAAAGAACCAACCAAGCAAGCAGTTTAGGAACCAACCAAGCAAGCAGTTTAGAGTTAGAGCCGAAGGGAAGCGCAGTTTAGGTTATTTTATTTAGTTATTGAGTTTACAGAGTGAAAGAAGAAATCGGGTGCAGCAGCAAAGCAACTCGCGACAGTAAAGGTTCCCGTGAAAGATAAAGAATGGTTCGGCTTGACTTCCTCCTTAATTCAAGAGTAGTGAAAGAAGCTGAGTTAAACACCTAATTCCATAATTACCAAAAGAGGTAAAGAAAGAAAAGCAGTTCAGCCAGCCAGCCTCGTTTACTACAGTTCAATCAATCAGAGAGAGATAGAGTCAATTAATTGAATATCCTTGATGACCTTATTGACTTTGATAACAAACAGTAACAGAAGGGAAGTATAGTCGGTTCAGGGGAATGAAGGAGCCAGCCAGAGTTCAGTTCTTCAGTCGTTCATTAGTTTACCAGTGTTAGAATAATAAATAGGGACAAGAAAGGAGAAAGATCAGTTCAAGAAAGATAAGGGTAAGGTCAGGTAATATCTATAGGAAAAGAAGAAGAGTCCTGGTTTGAAGTGGAGTCTTTGTTTACAGTAGGGTTCAGTCTCATTAATCTTTCTGATTGACTTTCCTGTAAATAAATAAAAGAGTGTTTGAATAGGGGAAGGAGTGAAGGGATCATTCTTTCTTCTTTTCGTCTTAGTTTACAGTTCTCGAATAAATAGGTTAACAGTTCAATCCGCGGGAATAAAATCAAAAGCGTCAAAGCAAAGGCTAAGACAGAGAGGAGCCAGAGGTGATTCAGTTATTGAGTTCAGTTACGAAACTCTAATTCATCTTTCGGGCAGTCTTAGTTTACGGTTACCGTTCGAGAAGAAATAGGGGAAGGAGCTTGAGAAGCAGATAGTTTACGGAAGGGGAATTAATCTTGAATTTGAAGACAGAATCAAAGGAAAGCAAGAGAGCTACTTCATAGGCTTTACCCTGAGTCAAAGAAGGTGAATAAAGTAGTTAAGTAAGGATAATTAAGAAAGAGGGAGTCCTAAATAAGGAGTACTGATCTTTTACAGAGAAATCCGGTAAACAAGGAGAAAGAAGAAATAAATAGGGTACGGAGAATGCCCTTTTGCTTCTTTATCTTACTGTCTACTACATCTGTCTCATTCATAAGGAGGAATGACTGAGAGTGAAGGGAGAGTTCATTCAATCTTGTTTCGGCTTTACCTTGTTCAAGAGCTCAAGAAGGGACAACTTAGGTAGTTCACGAGAATGAATAAGGCTTGAGTTGAGTCT
>NW_019647995.1:0-1922 GCF_002806865.2 Cucurbita pepo subsp. pepo
AAAGGGAAACGGGAGAAAATTACTTGGCGATCGTAATATTTCGAAACCACTTCTGATTTGCGCCAATACCGCTCTTTGCGAGTTGTGGCCTGGCCACCACTTGAAAACCTATATCAATAAAACAAGAACAGATCAAAGAATTCATACCTTCTCTGAAGTCTGAACGGCATTACATTTCAGAGATCATTTGTCATTCATTTTCTGTTTCTTGTTTCTTTCTCACTCCTCAAAATTATAAACAAAATTCCTTTGCTAGCTTCTTCTTCACTAAACCAATTTTCCAGTTTAAAAAAATTTAAAGAAGTGTGATGAATATATAGTCAATTTGCTTCATCTCCTACTGGAGCTTAGTCTTCAAGAAATCTCTCAAAATAAACCAGTCCCAAACACACACACATCAATCAGGCAGCCACCGCAAAACTGAATACGCATCTCATTCTCTCCCACAGTTTGTTTCTAGCAGACATTCATTCTACCCTACAAACAAAGAATCTAAAGCCGCTATTCCCTGATGTTCTCCGCTCAGATATCAAAACAAGGACCTAATTCATATATACATAGATACACAAAAATCAAAAGAATCAGAATTACCTGAAAAGAACGGGAATAGATTCATGAAGCGAGAGTTTAGAAGACAGCTTCCTGCAAGGAGAGCTAAGAGAAACCAAACAAGTAGGTACGGATTTGGGAGATGAAGAGGGTGAAGGAGGACGAAATGTGAACTGTGAAAGAGTTATGGCTGGCATTGTTCGTCAATCCCCTCCGTTTCTGCTCTGAATCTTTCAGTCGAAAACGAAAGGTCGAGAGGGAGGGAGTGAAGAAATGCCAGGCCGGGAAGAAGAAGCAACGACCGACTGTGAGGCGCCAACGGTCCCAACTGCACTTTATCTTTTTATCCGTTCCCATTGGGCCTACGGGCTTACGGCCCAATATTGAGCCGCATGGGCCATCCAGCCCTTTGCGATATCAAACGACTGAATTAAATAAAAATAATAATAAATATAAAATGAGAATAATAAATAATAAAAAGGGCTGATTAAAAAATAAAAATAAAAAGACAGTCCTCCGAGGAAAAGGTAAGAACATCGAAGTCAATGTCTTGTTCGATGGAAAGACAAAAGTAGACTCCCTTTGACTTTCACTCCGATCGGCATAACTCTCAACCACCCGCTCATTGTCCTCCCTTCTTTCTCAAATGCACATCTACTTGTCAACTGACCGAGGCTATAAAGCCAATGGCTATTGCAAGTACGATCTAACAAATGCCCATAAGACTCACCCAGGGTTTAAATACGATATTTAAGACCTTATCGATACAGGGAAGGTGGAGCCAATAAAGGCAAACCATCCCAATGTAACTATCAATTATCTACCCACTTATGTTGTTCATTCTCCTGTCAATATAAATACGTACACGAATGAAAACTCTAGTCGAGAAGAAGATCACTGTAACGCCCCTAATTTTCTTTAACCTAATTAGTGACGTCACCCATGCATACTTAACTCATTAAGCGGAAGCTCATCATAAATAACCTTGAAAGAGTCTTTCATAAATATTCATGAATCCAAAACAAAACCTAAACTTCGAAAATAACCCTTCAACACTGAATTCGAAGTAAATCCAAATGAAACAATACTCAATGTAAAACTTAAAATAGTCTAATAAGAGTAAACTTCTAAAAATATCCCGTCTCCAACTTCCATGGTGGCCTCAGCTCCGCCGTCAACCGTACATTGGCGCCTTGCCTTTACCTGAAAAATGTAGGTAGCACGTGGCTTGAGTATTTTATGAAATACTCAGTAAGTCACCCCACTGTTGGGGTTAGGAATGCAAACACATGCAACATATGAGCGGGACCTAACTTTTCATAAACTTTTCATAGCCTTGGGCGCTTTTCTATTCCGGGTAGGGTTGGATGTGT
>NW_019647995.1:2794-3676 GCF_002806865.2 Cucurbita pepo subsp. pepo
TATTCCTTTTGTTGTTATTTATGAAGATTGAGTCTAAGATTTATCGACCATTTTGTTTAAAAATGTAATCTTGGTAAACTAAAACACGAGAGATCATGGATATATTTGGCCCTACCCCTATTCTCCTTCATGTTGGAACTACCGTAACTTGGACTCATTATGTTGAGGATTGTTGGGAGGAAGTCATACGTTGACTAATTTAGAGAATGATTATGCGTTTATAATTAAGAAATACATCTCCATTCGTATGAAGCTTTTTCAAAAAATCCAGAGCAAAACCATGAAAGTTTATACTTGAAGTGGACAATTTCATATTACTGTGGAGATTCGTGATTCCTAACATGATATCAGAGAAGGAGTCGAGCTTTGATTACTAAGAGGTTGTTTGAGGGCTCCATAGGCCTCAGGGAAGTCTCTATAGTCGACTTTAAAAAAAGAGTTGAGTGTCAAATAAATAATGTAGTTTGTTCGATAACTCTAGAAAAAGAGTTGAGCCTTGATTAAGGGGAGGTTGTACAGTGAACTCTAGAGAAAGAGTTGAACCTTGATTAAGGGGAGGTTGTTCGAGGGTTCCATAGGATTCAGAGGAGACCCTGTAGTGTATTTTGTTCGAAAGGAGGATTGTTGGGAGAGAGTTGAACCTTGATTAAGGGGAGACTGTTCGAAGGTTCCATAAGCCTCGGTTGTTTGAGGGTTCCATAGGACTCAGGGGAGGCTCTATAACGTACTTTGTTCGAAGGGAGAATTGTTGGGAGGGAGTCGAAAACGAGCACGAAGGGTTTTTGTTTTAATCATTTTTTTGTTTTCTTTGGGGGGTTAAATCATCACGGGTGGCCCCAGGTAGATGCCGAACAGGTAATACTAAACCCTTTTGCGCCAGGC
>NW_019647996.1:0-419 GCF_002806865.2 Cucurbita pepo subsp. pepo
CTTTCTCTCTCTCTCTCTCTCTCTCTCTCTCTCCTCCTCGCCTTCTTCTTTTTTAGCTTCCTATTAGGGTAAACTTCAACGACCCAACTCATCGCTACCAAATATTATTCTCTTGTCGGTTAGTGAGAGATTTTCAAATCCTTGTAAAGGGTGTTTCTCTGTCTCTCAGGGAGAGATTTACACACCATAACACCATAAAGAGTGTTTCATTCTCATCTCAACCGATGTGGGATCTCACAATCCACCCTCCTCCGAGGCCCAACACCCTCCTCCGAGGCCCAACGTCCCAACCGATGTGGGATCTCACAACCCACCCTCCTCCGAGGCCCAACGTCCCAACCGATGTGGGATCTCACAATCCACCCTCCTCCGAGGCCCAACGTCCCAACCGATGTGGGATCTCACAATCCACCCTCCTC
>NW_019647996.1:942-3675 GCF_002806865.2 Cucurbita pepo subsp. pepo
AAAAAAAAAAACATGAACTTGAAGAACAATATGAATGAGAATGAGACAAAGAAGATTCTGAAAGGCATGAATGTAAAGTTTAGATCTTTTTCTCTCTCTATTTCACACAACATTGATTCATGTAATGATGATTTTTTCACTCATTCGTCAGAAAAGAGATCTAAAAAAGACAGTCAAAATAAACATCATTACGCCAATCTGCTTCTGCCTCAAACCGAATCTCTATCTAAATCCAATCTTTTTCAAAAACCCATTTTGTTTTTCACTAAAAAAAAAGTGAATCCAAGATTGAAGAACACAAAAGATTTGAACTTTACCTGTTAGATCGAGAAGAACAAAATGAAGAACCCCACGAAGAACATCGGAATTGAAGCAAAATTTGTGGGGGGAATGAAGCCTGGTCCGAGGATACTTATTGTTTCTAAGTGGCCTCGAGCCAGACAACGTTCCCCTCAAACAAAATTGCTTCTTTGGCCCTCTTTTTTCTTCACAAAACGCAGAGAAATGGAGAGAATTAGAGAGAGAAAGGGTGGAAGAGGGAGATAAAAGGGGAGTGTGAGAAATGCGTGTTCGAGAAGATGAAAGATTGAAATGAGTAAAAGGATAGAACTTTAAAGTGAAAAGGACAAATGGGTACCTACAAAAACTCGGTTTTTTGGGTTCCAAAAAAACAACCCATCACTCAAATTTATAGCCCTTTTTTCACTCTCAAATCCCATCTTGTACCTTCCTTTCAAATCGCTACCGTCCTTTGTATACGCGGTGAGATTCCACCTCGGTTGGAGGGTGGAACGAAACTTTTTTTTACAAGGGTGTGGAAACCTTTTTTTATCAGACGGGTTTTGAAAATCTTAAGGAGAAACTCGAAAAGAAAGNCGTATACACTGTGAGATTCCACCTCGGTTGGAGGGTGGAACGAAACATTTTTTTTATAAGGGTGTGGAAACCTTTTTTTAGCAGACGGGTTTTGAAAATCTTAAGGAGAAACTCGAAAAGAAAGCCCAAAACGGACAATATCTACTAGCGGTGGGATTGAGCTATTACAAATGATATCATTTTTGTCAGCGATGACGTTAAGCCCCGAAAGGAGGTGGATTGTGAGATCCCACGTCATTGGAGAAAGGAATGAGTGTCAGCGGGTAATTTGGGTTGAAAACTTGAAGGGAGTGGATCTCGGTAGACTTGGATTGTTACAAATGATATTATTTTTGTGAGCGAGGACGCTGAGTCCCAAAAGGGTGGATTATGAGATCCCACGTCGATTGGAGAAAAGAACGAGTGTCGGTGAGTAATTTGGGCTAAAAATCCCGAAGGGAGTGAATCTCAGTGGGCTTAGGCTGTTACAAATGATATCATTTAAAGACGNTAAGTGTCAGTGGGTAATTTGGGCTAAAAATCCCGAAGGGAGTGAATCTCAGTGGGNAAGGGTAATTTGGGTTGAAAACTTGAAGGGAGTGGATCTCGGTGGGCTTGGATTGTTACAAATGATATCATTTTTGTCAGCGAGGACGCTGAGTCCCAAAAGGGTGGATTATGAGATCCCACGTCGATTGGAGAAAAGAATAAGTGTCAGTGGGTAATTTGGGCTAAAAATCCCGAAGGGAGTGAATCTCAGTGGGCTTAGGCTGTTACAAATGATATCATTTAAAGACGCTGAGCCTCGAAAGAGGGTGAATTGTGAGATATCACGGCAATTAGAGAAAGGAGTAAGTGCCCACAGGTAATTTGGGCATCTCGAACAATTGAGTTGGATCTAAAAAACGTTCCAATCCGATCGAACCCAACTCACGAACACCTCAATCTATAGAATCCCAATTCACNAGATCTAAAAAACGTTACAATCCGACCCAACCCAACTCACGAACACCTCAATCTATAGAATCCCAATTCACTTTATGCTCTAAATCCTATTTCTCCCAACAAAATCATGATGACCTAATCACATTCTAACCCGTATGATCATAATAATAGTTGATAATGGTGATTGAAAAACGAGCAAACCCCAAAAAGAAGCATACATTTTGAAGAGGGTTGTGTGGAACACTTTGGGGTAAGTGTACACAAATTATTCATAAAAAAGGCAAACCAAAGCCTCGTTCAGTGGGCTTTCAGTTGGCAGCGGGGGATTCGAGGGGCACTCAGACCCCCCATGGCTCTTCCTCTCTCATCTTCTTCTTACACATCTTTGTGTTCATCTTCGCATCCAATATGAGAAACATACGTTTGTAAGTTGAAAGAATTGGGCTTCAACTTTTACCATAATGTTCATCACTCAACCAAAGGNCATGGCTCTTCCTCTCTCATCTTCTTCTTACACATCTTTGTGTTCATCTTCGCATCATATTCATACGTTTGTAAGTTCAAAGAATTGGGCTTCAACTTTTACCATAATGTTCATCACTCAACCAAAGGTGTGAGCTTTGGGTTTTGCCAAAATGACCCTAAGAACTTCACAATAGACACCAATTACCCATAACTATTTGCTTTTGACCATTAAAGTATGGAGAAATTTTCCAAAAAAACTCAACACTTTGACATTGAAAAACACAACAACCTGACCCCATTTTGACCTAATCCTTAGGTCATCGTGGGAATGGCTCGAAAACGAGTTCGGTTTTATGTTTCGTCCCAATTCAAAGACAATCTTCCTTTATAACCCGTGAGCTCGATGCGTCACTATCATCAATAAGAAAACTTTTAGGGTTGTTATCCGAGAACTTGTTTAGAAATACT
>NW_019647997.1:0-1067 GCF_002806865.2 Cucurbita pepo subsp. pepo
ATCAAGAAATTTGTAATATTTCTTCTCTTTCGCTACCTACCCCAATTGTAGTAAATTTTTGGAGTCAAAATCATGACATGAAACTGGTTAAAAACTCCACCCTAACCCAATGCAGATTGAATGCACTAGAAATCATATGGATCTATAAACGACTTACCGTATTTGATTTTTGGTCAAGCTAGAGTTTGAGAATTTGGTAACTTTCATTGGAAACATTGTCAAATAGGCTTTTCTCTTGGTATACCTTATCTAGTATAACCCAAAACTAATGTTCCTATAACCATATTTAAGCATGGTGGATATCCTCAGATGCCATAAACTTGGGATACTTGATAATCAAACTTAACATGATAGTTTTGAAACTTTAACTATAGTAATACCTTTTAACCACGTTGACATTGCTTAAAAAAAATTGATTGGTAATTTTCTACAACAATTTGTTTATGTTGAGCTTCCTAAGTGCATTCGTATACCCTAAAGAGTATTACCACAAAACTTCTAGTTGATTTAGAGACAATGTCCCACTCTAGTCCTCGTGTATCCCCCACTCAAGTTCATCTTAAATCATGGTTTCTTAAATTGAAGGTATCTTAACTGTAATAGCCCAAAAATAAATAAAGAAATAAACCAATAAACATAATTAGAAAAATAGTTAAAATAATAATAATAATAATAATAAATTAATTAATTAAAAAAAAATCCTTGCCCACTCCTCTCCACCAACCTCTTTTCCCTTCCCACAATTATCTCTCCTCAACCTATCCTTATGCCAGCAAGTAACAGTTACTGCAAACAGAAAATCAATAATACTAAGATTTACTTGATAAAAAAAATGAAAATGACCTCTACCTAGTTGAGATTCTTTACGTGAAGATAGATCTGATCGACAAGGTATATATTAAATCTTTATTTTCTTTTATTCTATTTTTTTTTTTAGAAATCACAACTAGATCTTCATTGAATTATTACAATGATCTAGGTTTGAGTTAGAAACTAAATGTCAATCATTTATACGATTCTAGTCAATCACGTCAGATTAGTAATATTTGATTAAATTTTTATCAGTA
>NW_019647997.1:3110-3673 GCF_002806865.2 Cucurbita pepo subsp. pepo
GAAACACGTAAGTCCATGGCTGTGTTTTTAAGTTAAAGGTTATGTTTTATGGAATTTAAATGAAGTCTTCCGCATTCAATGTTTATGGTATGTATACAGTAGCGACCTTAAATTAAGTAGAAAATTTCGGGTCGTTACATTGACAATCTCATATCTCATACCGTAGTCCCTCTCCACATACCTCTAAAATTTTGACCATGATCGTAATGCCTTGTCCAAACTGTGGCTCGATACTTTTAAATCACCTCACAACTTCCTTAATTAGTTTATTTTATTTTTTTTATTTTTTTATTTTTATTTTTAGCTCGTATTAAGGCACGAAAGTTTTTTACATCTCAATACTTCTAAAGCTCAGCTTCCATTAAATACACTTATGTCATTCACCAATCAATTTAAGTATACATGTTTTAAACTTTTATGGTCTTATATATATATATATATATATATATATTATTGATACTTTTAATTTCATCTTTACATAATTCAAAGTTATAAAATTTTCATTCAGACACTACCACTTTGAATATCTATAGTATACTATAGGATATTGACATCTATCAAGC
>NW_019647998.1:0-3672 GCF_002806865.2 Cucurbita pepo subsp. pepo
CAAGTCTCAAAATCCAATTTTGTCTAAGAAGAGGAAGCAGAGGGCTGAGTAAATCATATATAAGGTTCATGGTAGTTTGGATGATTATATATGATCAATTTTGTAATTGCTTATTAGTTGTATCATATGTTGTTTTGTTCAATGGGAGCTGCTTCCCTCATACTGTATATGAACACACACACACACAGTTCAGGTCATCACATAATCTATTTTCTTTCATTCATAATAACATCTGATGTAAAATAAAACAATTTACCTTAGAACTTCGTTTACTTACTAGAAATCGACACGAGAATGAGCCGAAATAAGTACGAAAATCGNATTGTTTATAATGAGTCGACTAAAATCACAATTATAAGAAATTATTAAAAATTGAATTATGAATTAGATTTTAGAATACTCTTTTTACATTTATGATGATAATCAAGAATAAAAAAACAAAAAAAAATTATTTTAGGATTATTTTGATGGTATACGTTATACATTAAAAATATTTTATTTTAACAAATTAAAGGGAAATATTTAATAAATTAAATAGAAAATTTAAATTCTATAAGAAAAATTAATTTAAACTAATTTTAAGTTTAAATTATTGACTAAAAATGTAAATTTTATCAAATAAAAAAAAGAATAAGAAATAAAATTTTGGGAGTTGTATTTGGACACAATTAATGATATTATATATAAAAAAAAATGGAAGAGTTTGANTAATTATTTATTTATATTTATTAGTTGGTTTTGCTCAACTTTAAATTATTAACTAAAATATATGATAAATTATCCATTACATTTTTTTTAATAAAAAAAACATTTTAAGCAGTTTGAATACAAACCAGAATATTCTGATTTATTTGACTCCATCGTTAATAAAAGCAAACTTATTTTATAAATAAATTCCCAATTCAATATTTGGTTTATTATATACAAAATATTTTCTTAAACAAAATCTGAATTACTTTTAATTCAAAGTATATATATATAATTAGAGAAAATTAAAGAAAAGATTTGAGGTTAAGTCAAACCGTACTATTCAGTTATGGGATAACATATTATATTTTTTTAATTATATCTTTTTGGAATATTCTTTTTTGGAATTTTATTTCCGTTGACTTCGAATATCTGAATGGCTTGAGCGAGTATGACGTGTCCCAAGCTTTGGTTGACTTTTTCTTTTTCCTTTATTTTTCTCTTCAGGGTGCCATGTCACACTCCACCTCATATTCTCTTCAATAATTCCCACGCACGTCACGCACGTGCCATCTTATTACACCTAACCACTAATTCCAATAATTCATTAAACTAATCAATTTTTAATAATATAAATTAAGCTTTACCTCTAATTTTCGTCCCTTCCAATTTACTCGTTATAAAATAAAATAAAATTATTGAAACGAAAGTGACATTATTTATTTTTTTAAGGTTAAAAATTCTGTATATTTACAGCGTTTTAATTTGGTACACGGGTCGAGCTTTAATTTAGTGTGTAAATGAATATGAGTGTCGTTATCTGCATTAAAATTTTAGCTGAATTAAGCGTGCTATGAAAATACTAATATTTAATTTTTATTTTAAGATGTCTTACGAGTGAGAAAAGTCAATGTCTCTTTTCAGCACAATTGATTCGTAAGCACGTTCAGAAATCAATATTCTTATTTAATTTCATTAACATACAAATTCACTATCCACATTCACGTCATCTAGTTTCACTCCCCGTTTCGTTAAAGTTTTCATTTATTTTTTAGAGAATCGGGGCAAATTGGCAGATATCGAGTTCCCTACCAGATATATATATATATTTTTTTTTTTTAATAAAATCTCCCCATTTTAAAACTACCTCAATCATCAATAGAATAAAAAAATAAAAAATAAAAATAAAAATTGTTTTAAGTATTATTTTTATTTTAGTTTTTAGATTCGATTTTTAAAAGCATATATAAATTAAAGCGGTCAAGTTTGACTTGAATTGCATTTAGGCCTATAAATTTATAAATTCGAGATTTTAGTCCCTCAAATTTAAAATAATCTCGTTTTTTATCTCTACCATTAACATATTAACTCGATTAAATAAATTATTATTATTATTATTTACAAAATGATGTATCGTAGATTTTTGAGTTGTTGACGAGAAAAAAAAATATATTAAACCCATGATCATTTATGAATTAGCTGACGTGGGACTCCCTCCCAACAATCCTCAAGAGGTGACCGAGGGTGGTAATCCCGTTTCCGATAACGGATACTAAAGAGAGAGAAAAAGCAAAGAATTGTGTGTATTTTTTTAGAATAATAATTTAATTTAAATTATTTAGTGATATTTCAAATTCACATTTAAATTTAATATACAAATGGATTTATAAAGAAAAAAAAATTTATGAGCAAACACATGCATCAATTTTACGTAAAAAATAAAAAATAAAAAATAAAAAGAAACTTAAAAAAAATAAAAATATTTAATTATATGGAACAAATTTTCCCATCCAATCACTATCCTCTAGATTGTAATTAATATTAAAACTATATAATAAAAATAAAATAAGATGATAGCGTAAAGATTATAGAATAAGAAAAATAATTGAACCATTTAGTCAAATTTTGAAAGTCAACACAAAACATAGGTTTCCAATAAACCAACAAACAGATAACCAATTTTAACCAGAATTACAACAACATTAAAATTCACAAAAAAAAAAAAAAGCAAAATATTATTATTATTATAATATACCCATTATCTTCCTCTAAATTGGTCGATGTGGGACTCTAATAAGAAATCAAAGAGTGTATTTTAAGAGAGTTTGACTTAGATCTCGTCCCATATCCTCATAAATTAGGTCAAGAGAGTATCTAAACTAAGCTCACTATACGTCCTCTTAGCGAAGGGCATTCATCAGCCGTTCTCCCGAGTTGAGGTTGAGAGAATTGAGTCGAGCTCTACTCTCCTCCCATCAAGCCTCGAAATTCGAATTCTCGCCTTTTCATCTATCTTCATTAGGTCTTATATTCGGTTTTTTTTTTCTTGAATCTAAAATTACCGACAACAATTTCTAAATAATTTATTTCCTTAATGACATAATTTAGGGAGTTGAAGATAAAGAATTAACAATTTAAAACAAAAATAAAAAATATTATCAATTGGGATATAAGAAATTTAATTACAATTTTGTTCTTGAGAATGGTTACATTAACTTATTGAACATTCCAAGCTTGAGCAAATAGGTTGACTACTTAATATATATTAATATTTTATTGAAATAGTCAAAGCTTATTCAGACATGATGTGGAGGGCCATCATTCACTCCAATTTTAAATTAATATGCTAATTTTTTAGGCAAATTATTGTAAATTTTATATTTAATCAACCCACAAACCCATAAATAAATTTCAATATTTAATCATAAATAAATTTCAATTTGTAAAAGTCGTGTCAAATAATCCCACTATTATTTTAAAAATGTTACTGTTACCTTTTAGGGACCTAGACGCATGTTCGAGTATTATACCGATAAATAAAATATCAATTATTACCTGACATTTTCTTAATATAATTATTTACGTATATAAATATACTAATTAATTAAAAAAAAATTAGTATTTAATATACTTATTAGAATATCGTCCCAATATATAGTTAGTAATTTTGTACGGATAACTATATAATTTTTGTAAACTTAATTT
>NW_019647999.1:0-3667 GCF_002806865.2 Cucurbita pepo subsp. pepo
GACTTTGATTTTCCTACTTTTATACACGAATGAGTGTAAAGGAAGACGTCCGGCTTTAAGACTCTTTTACCTTTCCGAGATTTCCGTCCTTCCGCGGCTATTGCCGTTAAAAGTAGTGGACCCGGTCCGGTTCGATTTATTTTCTATCACACCTAATAATTAAAATTTATTAAAGTATTAAAAATAATTCAAAGTTTAAATTTTTTTCTTTTTCTATTTTATTGTTTTAGAATAATAATATTAATGAAACCTCCGACAATTTATATATATTTTAAGATAAAGTATAAAAATTATGAATATTTTTATTAATTTAGACCAAAAAAATTAATATTGCTTTTTTATTATTTCATTTTTAAAAATGCCACATCATCCACCTAAAAACATGAACCAAGCCAATAAAATAAACCGACTTAAAATCGGTTTAATCCAAAAAAAAAAAAAACCGGATTCTTGTGTTGTTATTTTCTTAAAATTAAAAAAAAAAAAAAAAAAAAAAACAGAGTTGCTTCTCAATATGGAAAATGAAAACTAAAAGCCAAAAAAAAGTCGTTTTATTTCTTTTTCCACGTCATTTATGTAATTATCCATAATATAATTGAATTTTTTTTTATTTCATATTTTNTAGGTAATTAATTTACTCTATTGTAATTATTATCGATCATAAAATAAAAAAAGAAATGATGAATTATGAGTAGGAAGGCGAATTAAGTTTGCTTGCAAAATAATGACAAATATATATATATATATATATTAATTGTAGTAATAATGATTTATTATAATACCATTGCAAAAACTTGTGAATAAAGATTTCATCAATTTTTTTTTTTTATTCGGATTAGATTCATAAAGTGACTATGAAGAGCGTGACAGCAACTCAACCTCGAGATAATTTTCTTTAATTATTTATAAAGTTGATTAATTAATTAATTAATTAAAATAATAATAATAAAATAGAGAATAAGAAGGTTTGGGCGTGATATATTCTTATATTCTATTAAAGCCACCGACATTGATCCTTATATTTTTTCAACTGATTAATGATTTTTTTAAGGAAAAAAAAGCATATCCTAAATTCAATTTTATTAAATTTTATTTAATTATCCTATGTTCATTAATTTTAATAAAGTTAAGCTGTCACATAATTAAATTAAATAACCACCTAATTAGTGTACAGAAATTAACAAATTATAAGAATTAAATTAAAAGAGTAATTTAACCAAAATTTATTTTTTGGAAATGGTAAGGTTTATTTCTTCTGGATCACATTATTATAAAGCGAAAGAAGAGGAGAAAGAAATAAATAAATAACTTTATTGTTCGTTTTTGCCCTTTTACTTTTATGAGAATAATGAGAGGGAAATAAATTGTCAAGTCATTTTCGGGAAACGACGTCGTAGTCGAGCTGATGAGCCAAAGGGACGTGATACGGTTACGTATATACACTTTGACGCTTAAAACTTTACACATGTCAACTAGAGAATGGAGGACAGTGATATTATTACCTCACCTACCAAGTTACTTTAGCCCAACTTGATGTCTTTCTGGCGGCACACGAGCTCTCCTTAGTCTTGTTTTCCAATTTCAATGACCCATAAGGTTCCCTTGATATTGAAATTTCGCTCGTATTTTAGTGTTTTCTCCCGTATGAACCAAAAGGGCAAAATTGGAATTTCACATTAGAATTCTAGTAGGTCCATATAAATTTTAAAATATTCGATAAATCAAAGAACTTACCGGACACAAAATTGAAAACATAATACTTATTGAACACGAACTATAAAGTTTAAGAAGTGAACAAAAGTACCCGTGCTTTACGTTTTGTTCTCGAATCACTTATATGGACAAGAACGGATTGAAACATTAGCATGGGTTCACAAATCCACACCTTTGGTTAATTCCGCTTGATGGAGAGACAATCTAGTGGTATTTTTCATCGTGTATATGACTCTCTTCTTTTTTATTTATGACATCGACACTTCTTTTAATAACATCCACTAATTTGGGTGAGTGTTAGATTTTTTTTTTTTTTTTTTTTGCTCGATTCAACTGTGTAGATTGTAATTTTCTTTTTGTTCGGGTTATTTGTGTAACGTCCAATCAAAAAAATATTGGGTTCGAGTTATTTGTATAACCACCCAAACCCATTACTAATAGATATTGTCTGTTTTGACTCGTATTGTCGTCATACTCACTATTCTAAAACGTGTCTGTATAAGAGGTTTCGACACCTTTATAATTTAAAACGTGTCTGTATAAGAGGTTTTCACACCTCTATAATTAATGTTTCATTCCCCTCTTGTCGAGGTAAGATCTCACATTTTGAGTCATTTATTCATTTTTTTTTTTTAAACACTAAAATATTAGTGTCTATTTATTTATTTTTCGAGATAAGATTTTAACTCAGATTCAATATATATTTTGAAAAATTACATTTTACATTTTAAATATTTCAAATTTTAATTTTAAGAATCGTCGGAGAATAAATAATTATGAAATATATATATATATAGCTAAGTAAATAAATTATATTTTAAATTAACCGTAAATTGATTGATTCAATTTAATCGAAAAACCTATGAACGATCAAAAATCATAAGAGTTTTATTTATTTGAATCAAACCTTACAAATTAGATTAAATTAATCGAATTCTTCGACTTACTAAACACGTTAGACCACACAAACTACCCATAGATTTATAATTTGGAAAAAAGAGTTATTTTAGTCCATAAAGAGTGTCAAATAATTTTAAATAGTTTTTTTTTTATTGTCTTTGACAATTTGTTGACTAACGAAGATACGACGCCATAGATTAACTTTGTTGAGTTATGCTTGTTCTTTGTGTTGCATGCCCTCGTTTCTCGATAGTTTTGCTGTTGATGATGATGTTTACCATTCAACCCTTTTGACTGTACTATCGTATGCCACATGTCGCTCCATCTGCTCTGTTGTCATATGGTGCTGATTGGGCGCCACAATTTACCACTCCCTGATGCTTCTTGCACCGTCATGCACTTTTGTCGTTCGATAATTGCCATCGTCTGTCATACGCTATCTCCCGCTTATAACACGTATATATTTGGGAAGTTCTTAGATACGAAACTAAAACTCACTTTTTTCAACAACTACGAGCTGAAGCTTTGCTCCCCTTTATCTGGGACACCTGCATCCACTCGAGGCATGAAATCGAAACTCATCTATGCCTCAGCATACTAAGAAGATGATGAAATTGTATTGATTAAATTATATAAAAAAATATTTCCGAACTTTCAAAAATTTCATTAATAGTTTTTTTTGCGTATTTTTTTTACGATAAATCTTTATTTGGTCCGTGACAATTGAAAAAAAAGTTAAAAGACGAAAACAAAAATTTACCATAACGACAAAATTAAACGTTTAGCTTCCATTGAACAATTTTTTTTAAATATTTAGTTAAAGGGGTGGCTTCAAACCTTTGACCTAACTACGAAATTGTTGAATTATAGTGTGAGACCTCACATCGGTTGAAGAGGGGAATGAAACATTCTTATAAGAGTGTGAAATCATTATCCCATTAGACACGTTTTAGAACTGTTAGACTAATGACGAAATGTAACGAGCCAAAGCGGACAATATCTGCTAGCGTTACGCTTGTACGGTTACAAATGATATCAGAGCCAGACACTGAGC
>NW_019648000.1:0-3664 GCF_002806865.2 Cucurbita pepo subsp. pepo
GGAGCGGGAGATTGTGGGTTCGAATCCCATCGTGAACGATCGATTTTTTTTTTCTCTTTTTTTTGATATCATGAGTTTTGTTTTCTTTATTTGTTAATATTATAATTTTGGTATTATTTTTAATTTGATTTTTTTTCTATGGTTTTTTAATATATGCTAATTTTTTTACAAAAATAGAGGGTTTGCGTGGCCTANTTTTTTTTTTTTTTTTTTTTTTTTTTTTTTTTTTTTTTTTTTTTTAAAGAAATAGGATGTTTTACATTTTTTTTAAGTAGAATTTGTTCAATAGCAATTGTTTATTATAAAAAAATTTAAACAAATACAATTTTTTTTTCCTATGAACAAAGGGTTCGCGTGGCCTAATGGACAAGGTGCTCACCTCCGGAGCGAAAGATTGTGGGTTCGAATCCCATCGTGAACGATTTTTTAGAAATTAAAAGAGTTTTGTGTTTTCTTTTTCTTTTTATTGATATTATGAGTTTTGTTTTCTTAATTTTAATTTTTTTTATATTATAATTTTGCTATTCTTTTTAATTTTTTTTTTTTAATTTTTTATGGCTTTTTAATATGCCATTTTCTTACCAAAATTGTATAGAAATAGAGGGTTCGCGTGGCCTAATGGATAAGGTGCTTGCCTCCGGAGCGAGAGATTATGGGTTCGAGTCCGATCGTGAACGATTTTTTAGAAATTACACCAAATATTGAAAAAATTTAAATCTTATTTAAATTTGTAATAATGCATGTAAAAAGTGAAAGGGAAAATGTGAACACTATACAAAAAAAGGGGAAAAAAAGTTGTAATAATGATATGCACACTGAATAATTCTTGTTGGGACAGGTCAGTTTCTTTGAATCGTCACTACTTTTGATCATATCTCGTCAGCTTCTTTCATGGGGTT
Source organism: Cucurbita pepo subsp. pepo (assembly GCF_002806865.2). Classification (NCBI taxonomy): domain Eukaryota; kingdom Viridiplantae; phylum Streptophyta; class Magnoliopsida; order Cucurbitales; family Cucurbitaceae; genus Cucurbita; species Cucurbita pepo. Next base: position 900 of record NW_019648000.1, read on the forward strand.
TTGATCCTTTTGATTCCTTCACAAACCCTTTACTCATAATTTCACGTGGAATCTGTATGTAGGTGAACTCCTCGTCATTCCTCTGCTGCTCAAGAACTGTAAGAATTCTTCCCCTGTTCTTCCTCCTCCGAAGAATTTTGATTTCTTTTGGGGTTTTGATTTTGATTTCCAATTTCTGCATATCATTTCAAGAGATGGGTTTCTTGAATAATCGATAGAAACTGAGGAACCCCTTTTGTCTGAACTGATTTTTCTTGTTACCCTTTGTTTCATTTAGTAAAATGGTGTCGAGAACTGTGGATCTTCGTTCAGACACCGTCACGAAGCCAACAGAGGCGATGAGGGCTGCAATGGCGAGCGCGGAGGTTGATGATGATGTATTGAAAAACGACCCAACTGCGTTCCGATTGGAAACAGAAATGGCGAAGATCATGGGGAAGGAGGCGGCTCTTTTCGTGCCTTCAGGCACTATGGGGAACCTCATAAGTGTTCTTGTTCATTGTGAAATTAGGGGTTCTGAGGTCATTCTTGGGGATAATTCTCATATCCATATTTATGAAAATGGAGGTATTGCAACCATTGGAGGGGTTCATCCGAGGACTGTTAGGAACAATGGAGATGGAACTATGAACTTGGATTTGATTGAAGCTGCCATTAGAGACCCTCGAGGAGAGCTTGTGTTCCCAACTACAAGGCTTATTTGCTTGGAAAACTCACATGCTAAGTAAGGATTTGTCTTTTAGAGGCTTATTAGATACAAATTGGAGAATTTAAAGGACAAAATCTATAATATAACTTGATTTTGAACTGCTTTGAAAGTGCAGGGCTTAATTATTATAGTACTTTTCTAAAATGCAGCTGTGGAGGTAGATGTCTCACTGCGGAATATACAGACGGGGTCGGCGAATTAGCTAAGAAGCATGGTTTGAAGCTTCACATTGATGGTGCTCGTATTTTTAACGCCTCAGTTGTATGTAGAATGACTGAACTCCTTAATAGTAATAACGCCAATCGTATTCGAACCTTAATCTTCTTGTTTTGTTTAATTGTGTCCGAACTTGGAAACCTAAATTCGAGTCGCTCTTGAATTGATAAATAGTAGAGATGTGCATTTTGGCTAAAGATGAACACATTTGTTCTGCATCTGTTTAGAATGGTGTGTGTTAAACATAGGTGATCACTGATCACTGACCAGAATCCTTGAGAAAAACAGAGGTTTTTGAGCTGCTATCATTGAAAACTCTCCATTTGATGTAGTTTTTTGTTTGTCCTTGTTCTAGCAATGGTTTTCGATGTGAAATCTGTGTATTGCTTCGTACGTTTTTCCTCCATTTGTCATCATTTAGCGAATCTTTAGGCTTCGAAGTTCACGTGTTTGAGAACTGGATCGTCTATATTTTATTTTCGCAGGCGTTTCGTTTGACAATAATCATCAATCCATTGTTTTTGTGTTTCCAGGCACTTGGTGTTCCTGTTAACAGGCTCGTGCAAGCGGCTGATTCTGTATCGGTATAATTATTCACCCAGCTTTGTTATCCTTAATCAATTTCATTCTTAAAAACTCTATCCCCTGTTTTGTTCGTCCAGTCTAGAAAGTTTCAAGGAAGCTATCTTTTAAATTATCGTTAAATCCAAAAGTTTGAGCCGAGAAATTTGAGTACATGTAATGACCCTAAATTTTTTACTTAATCTCGGGTCGTTACAATTGGTATTAGAGCTAGACACAGGGATGATGTGCCAATGAGGAGACTTAGTCCCAAAGGGGGTGGACACGAGGCGGTGTGCCAGCAAGGACGTTGGACTTCGAAGGGGAGTGGATATGGGGGTCCCACATCGATTGGAGAAGGGAATGAGTGGCAGCGAGGACGCTGGGCCCGAAGGAGGGTGGATTGTGAGATCCCACATCGGTTGGGGAGGAGAACGAAACATTTTTTATAAGTGTGTAGAAACCTCTCCATGCGTTTTAAAAACCTTGAGGGTAAGCCTGAAAGGGAAAGCCCAGAGAGGACAATGTCTGCTAGCGGTGGGCTTGGGTCGTTACAGTACATTTATTCTTTTAAAGATATTCTTCAAATTATCACTCCTCGTCTCTGACCGAAGTAAGAAGCATTGCTAATACATGCTTTTGTTTGTCGAACATGCCTTAGATTCGTTTGCTCAGCTATTGTTTTACTGAATTTTTGAACCAGGTATGCCTATCTAAGGGTCTGGGAGCTCCGGTTGGCTCGGTTATTGTTGGTTCAAAAGCCTTCATTACCAAGGTATATATTCACATTCCGCTCTTAAATTTGACTGCCAACACTTTCTAACAACTTGTCGTGCTTTCATTCTAGGCGAGACGGTTGAGGAAAACGTTGGGTGGCGGGATGAGACAGGTCGGTGTTCTTTGTGCTGCAGCATTGGTTGCAATTCAAGAGAACATTGTAAAGCTTGAGGGAGACCATGAGAATGCTAAGATTTTGGCTGGTAAAACCTACTCCGTTCATAATTAGGTTTCGTTCTCGCTCTCTTATTTCTCGATTCTTCCCAGCAATGAGAAAGCTAATGGATATTGCATTTGTGAATGATACAGATGGAATAAATGGAACCAAAGGATTGCATGTGGAAAGCCATTTGGTTGAAACAAACATAGTATGCTTCTGTTCATTGTTTATATAATTAGATATGAAATATTGCTTTGATATCTCAACAACTTGGATATCAATTCGAATTAGAGGATTCAAAATTACCGACCCGTTTGATAACATTAACGAAACATTACAAAT
>NW_019648001.1:0-1967 GCF_002806865.2 Cucurbita pepo subsp. pepo
CAGCCAAATTCAGTCATGCTCCAACCAGTTCCTCCCATGGAATCCCCATTTTCTCCGAGGTAATTCAAGTAATATTGGTTGTTTGTTGCCTCATACAACCAAGCAGCTGCCCACAGTAGCTCATCCTGCAAATTAAACCGTTCAGAACGACCGGCCCATTCAAATGTGGGGTTTGAGCTTATGGATTTAAGCCCAAAAAGAGTAAGCGGCCCATTTAGGCCCAAAAGAAAAAAATGAGATGAGATACGCACATTGTAGCCACTGACAGATCGATAGTACTTTTGAGCGACAGTAATACTGCTGTCGTATTTTCCTCTGTATTTGTCCGCGAACTCGAACAGCTGAAAATAATAACAATTTTTTATTTATTTTTAATATATCTTTCTTCAATGGCATTTCCGTAATTTCACACTTGTGTTCACATGACCAAACACTCCCCACCGACACTTTTATCACGTGACTATTATTATGGAATTGGTTCCCATTATTTTAATATTCGTAAATTCATATTTTTAATATTCAATTTAATCAAACCATTAACATCGCATAAATCATAGAATACAAACTAATCATAATTTATCATATTTGTAATTTTCTCAACTAATACTTAGCCACATGGATTAACCATTTTCATTTTCATTTTTATCTCTTTTCTAAAAAAACATAGCATTTAATATAGCAATAAATAAATAGAATAAAGTATTAATTACGGTAGTTTACTATCATGCGCTGTGGGGCATCACTAGCATACGCTTTCAAATGTAATTTTTTTTTTCTTTTCTTTTTTGTGGATAAATTCAAATAATATACAATTGGTTGGCTAACCTGGCGGGCATGGGAGAGGAGCTCATTGGCGTAGGAGGGGTTGTAGTGGCGGAAGACGAGCGAGGCAGCGGCCATAGCGGCGGCGGTTTCTCCTGCGAGATCCGACCCGGGATTGCTCGGGTCAATCTTGTAAGCTCGTCGGTCCGTCGTCATGTCCTCCGGCCGCTGCCAACAGTAATGGTCCGTGTTCCCATCTCCCACCTAACAATTCCGCACATCAATTTGCCTTTATTTTTCACATTAAAAAAAATTTCTTCATATATAATGCTTGTTTTATATTCATTTAAATAAATATAAAAATTGAATTGAAATTCCATTTGATTAACAATTGTACAAGGTAATTACAAATTAAGTCCCATAAATACACACTTTTGTCCTTAATTTACTAAAAAAAGTCAAATATTCGTATAAATTAAACATTAGTAAATTTCTGTTAAATAAGACAAAGAAAACATGATAATTACTACTAACCTCTCCATAAAGAACATAGGGTTCGGGGTGGGCTTTGATGAGGTAATCGGTGCCCCATTTCACGGCGTCAAGAGCATGACCAAGTTCACCATTAGCGGCCATTTGTTTCCCGTATTCCACAATGCTCCAACTCATCATCGTCACCGTGAACGCCATCGGCAGTCCGAACTTCACATTGTCGCCGGCGTCGTAGTATCCTCCGGTTAGATCCACCTACAACACAAAAATCCCCAAGACTCAATCAACTTCCCAAGAAAAAAAAAACAGTGATCATTTAAATGAAACAGAGGCGAGGCGTTACCCCGCTGGCCTTGCCATCTTGAAGGCCGGAGTTGGCGCGCCAAGTGACGCGCTGGTTGTGGGGGAGGTAGCCGGATCTCTGAGCTTCAAAGAACAGAATGCTCTTGCTCAGAGCTTGGCCGTAGTCGTGGCCGCCCAGGGCAGAGGGGGCACAAATTACCAGAAACAGAGCAATGGGTAGGATGGGAATTTCCATGTTTTGTGAAGGAATTGGAAGGGGAAATGGCAATGCCGGTGGGATTTATGAAGGGAAAACAGAAGGACCCCTTAAGGGGAAGGGAGGAGGAAGGGGGAAAGAGATGACTGTGGGGTGGGCAGTGGACGAGAAGATGAGAGCACTATATAACCTTGGAGGGAAGGTCCCCCAAATG
>NW_019648001.1:2885-3659 GCF_002806865.2 Cucurbita pepo subsp. pepo
TATTAGGTTCGCAATTTCATGAATTTTATATAATTCTAGCTTTATTGCGGTAATATTGTAATTTTGTTTCACCATGAGGCGATTATGGTCTTTTTGGTATTGCCGTTTGGACGGACACTAATAGTGCCTTGTATTTAGGATTCCATACTTTATTTTTATTTTTGTTTCTTTATTCATATTTATTTTATTTTGTTTCTATTGATTAATATTTTACAATTCCACCGACAGCACAAAATAATTTAATAATCACCATACTAATTTATTTATTTTTGTTCATTTCTTCATCTTTTAAGTTTCCATTTTACGTTATATACATTAAAAAAAATATCTGTATAGTTATACTTATATTTAGATAAATAAATTTAGTTTTAATTTGTTTCAATGTTTTTAATTATCTTAACAAAAGAGGTTAGGAAATTATTACATCTTTATGGCATTTAAATTTCATATTAAATTAAATAAAAAAATAATTCAAACAAGTTGAAAAATAAAGTATTTAAGAAAGGGAGAAAAGAGGGGGAAAAAAAGGAAAACGACAAAAGAAGATACGGTCAAAAGATCGGTGCTTCTCAGAAAGCTTTTATTCCTAACCGCAATCAACGGTCTCGACGAAAAGGAAGGTTATCCAAATAATAATTTTAAATTTTTGTTTATTAATATTTTTCTAATTATTCTGAACTTATTTTATTTTAAGCTAATTAAGCAAACAGAATCAAGGCGGCAACCTCACGTGATGACCGGTTGGTGCCGGTTCTGTGACGGTCTCGGCTGCTA
>NW_019648002.1:0-310 GCF_002806865.2 Cucurbita pepo subsp. pepo
TAAGATGTTCAAACATAAACCTAAGAAACTTCAATACCCAAATAGCTAATTTCTTTAAAGTTGTCTTGAGTTGAGAAAAAGCCAACTTGAAAACAAATTGTCTATTTGGGTGATGAAATTTATTATATTCATGTCGAGAAATGCGAGAGTCTCTCCTTTTTATTTAGATTTTTCATATTTAAGAAGAGAAAAAAAAAAGAAGAAAAAGAAATGGAGGAAGTTTTAAAGATTGAGGGATGAAAGAAATGGATGAAGAGGGTATTCAAGAAACAAGAGAAAAAAAAAAAGATGAAAAATGAGAAATCATTGA
>NW_019648002.1:2762-3657 GCF_002806865.2 Cucurbita pepo subsp. pepo
CCATATGATCTGTTCTACTGTTTCTTCAGGTTGGTTACCTCATGCATTAGTTAGCTAGTAATCGGTGTGTCACGATGAGAGTAACGATTCTTGAAAGACGGGATTATAATCTTTTTGTCAAACAGGATTTCCTCTACGTAAAAGACGAGTATTGGTTCCAACAGGGAGATGATTTTGTATATGTTTAATTACCTTTTTGGTTCCGAAACTTTTTAATGTTGTTCTTTTTGGTCTCGAACTTTCAAAGTTATCATCCATTTTTGTGTTGATCTCTGATGATAATTTTCTGTTGATGAACTAACAGATGGACGACGATGACGATGTGGCACTTTGTTGAAATGAGTTGGTGCCAAATAAGCTGCCAAATAAGCAACTTAGGTAATGGATGCATGACAGGTTAACCATAGTCCAAGGAAAGTTCTCTAATCCAGCTGTAACGTCTCATCTTCACCCCTCAAATCCCAAACCCAATCCTCTAATCCAACCCTCATTTCATGTATGAGCTTCTCTTATCTCATGACGATTGGACGCAGTGTTGGCAGAACGTCGTCGACTCGTGCTCGAATCCCCGTCCACTCTATTGCGTCTGTTTAGAACCAAAATAGTATCTATATTTGCTCCGTGCTCAGCCTACCGTCGATAAGAAACCAAAGGCCCTCTTGTTCGTTCCTCTTCTCGTCTGTTTGGCTTCCGATATAGAATCTGTGGCGCCAAACTCATATCAACATAGCTACCACATCATTCTGTTAATGTCCTCGAGAGAAAATTAATGACCAAGACAATAATAGACATTTTTGAAAAGCTTAAAAACCGAAATAGTCATTTTAAAAGCTTAAAGATCAAAACAAACATAGTATAAAAGTCCAGAGACCAAAATAGGACACGGAATTTGGTA
>NW_019648003.1:0-403 GCF_002806865.2 Cucurbita pepo subsp. pepo
TTAATTCCAAGTCGTCCAATGTACACCTCAGCATATATTTTGTAAATAAATTAATCTGTGACCAACGATTTGTCACCCGACACCCGCTCTATTTTTTAAATAAATAAATTATATTAAAATTACAATTTTACCCTTTCAATTTTTATATTTTTTTCACCTAATAAATCTCTCCTAATAAATAAATTATATTAAAACTTCATTAATTTATTTGTACAATTAAAATCTATTAATCTATTTTAAATATAATTTATTTATTTTTTAATTATTATTTGCTTTTATCTTTTTTTATGGTTCTAGCTTTGAGATTTATTTATTTATTTATTTTTTTTTTTTTTTGGTCTCCTAATATTAATAATTAAAATATTTTTTTAAATTTAAAATTTAAAATTAATAGAAAATTAAA
>NW_019648003.1:2067-3656 GCF_002806865.2 Cucurbita pepo subsp. pepo
AAAAAAAAAAAGAAATTAAATTAATAAAATGGTATTAGATTGGTCAAAACTCAAATGGGTTTTGATTACTAAAATTAGATTGCAAAAACATTTATTTGAATGATTGGAAATCACTATAATTAATTAATTTTATTTATTTGTCTTTTTCCCTAACATTATCACTTATCAACAATTAAAAATTTAAATGCAATAATAGAGACACACAAAATAGTATCTAATAATTACCTAACTTTTTTTTTTTTTTTTTTTTTAAATATTTCTTTTTTCAATGTAATAATATTTTATAAGCCCGCATGTTAAATGGACATTTTTACTTGAATCACGTTTAAAGAAAACGATTAATAGAACGATATTAATAGCCATCTTTAACCGAGCGCATAATAGTTTATTGATTATACGTTCTTACACGAAAGATGAACGAAGTCAATTTATAGATATCTATTCGCAGTCAAAAACCTCATTTTATATCATCAAAATTCAAGCATTCAACTATGAACAAAATAAAAATCAATAGTGGATATTGTTGAAAGTCAAATGAATTATATATATATATATATATAACAACTTTGTTTTTAAAACTTAGGGTAATTTTGGATCAAGGATTAAAATATTTGATGAACTCTAGGGTTTTTTGTTTAATTTTTTTGGGGACGAGGCGTGTGTTCTTGAAAAATCAATAGAAAAACGTTGGCATTAATTAATTTGTAGTTTATGTTTTAAATTAATTTTAATTGTTTTTGTATTATGTTATTTATTTATGATCGCGGGTTTAGTTCGATTGAATTTAGTCTAGAGTTAAATTTTAAAAAAATACATTATTAAATTTTTTATTTATTTTAATAATATCTTTAAATTTAATATTTAAATTAATTTAGAATAGAATTGGTTAATATTTTGTTTTTAAAATATTTTAAAATTATAAATTAATTAAATACATAATAATAATTTTGAGGTAAGAAAAGCAGTTGTTATATATTTAAAACATAAACACTAAAATAATATTGAAATTAAAATAATTTAAATTAAATAATATTATAATTATTAATGTTTGATAAAATAATGATGAGTTGGTTCCTTTGAATTGAGGTGGAAGGGTTGATAATGAGGTCGTGCCTCCCATTATTATTACTATTAATCATTAGTGTTTCACAACTAAACCCCATTTATAACATCTTTCTAACTTTATTCAATAATATATTCCATATCTACTCGGGTTCGATCCGAAACATCTTTTAGATTAACTGAGTTGGTGACCCGAGCAACCCGAATAGAGTTCACAACTCAAACTAACTCTCTATTTCATTACTCGTCTAATCTTACTCGGACTACCCATGTAGTGATGACAAAATCACGATGAAGGTGATGGGGCCAATGGAGTTAGTATTCCTCACTTATAAACCCATGATCATTCCCTAAATTAGTCGATGTGGGACTTCTATCATCCAACACCTCCCCTCGAACAAAGTGCGCCTCCCCTTAATCGAGGCTCGACTCCTTTTCTTTAGGAGTTCTTTGTTCGATATTTGAGGATTTACCAAGGCTCGACTCAGTCGATGTGGGACTTCTATCATCCAACACCTCCCCTCGAA
>NW_019648004.1:0-3655 GCF_002806865.2 Cucurbita pepo subsp. pepo
TATCAGTTGTTTGATTTGAAGTCCAAGAAAGAAACCGAGCTATCCCATCATACTCATCATACATTTAAAAAAAATTTCACATAAAGAAGAATTAGTAGAACCAAATATAATATAATCACAGCGGAGGAAAACTTCTCGTTGCTGATCCTGCAAGAACCGCCACATATATTTGCACTAATAACATATATTTTTCTTTAATTTTAATAAAGAGAGTAGTATCGAGCTTACCCATTTTGAAATCATTCTCAATAAGAAAATTACTAAGTCTATCGTACCAAGCTCTAGGAGCTTGTTTTAAGCCATAAGAGTCTTTTTCAACTTATAGACCTGATGTGGAAAATCAAAATTGGATTTGATTTTCAAATCGAGGAAGTTGTTTTACATGAACTTCCTCCATAATATAACCATTTAAGAAGCACTTTTCACATCCATTTGATATAATATAAATTTTTTGTAAGAAGCAAATGCAAGTAACATTCTAATAGCTTCTAATCTCCCAAAAGTTTCTTGATCGTCTATACCTTCTTCCTGATAATAATCATAAGCTACCAGTCTAGCTTGATTTCTAAAGATATTCCCATTTTCATCAATTTAATTTCTAAAAACCTATTTGGTTCCAATAATAGAAATATTAGAGGGCCTAGGGAAAAGTCCTTTCAAATTGATTTAGTTCCTAGCTAAAATCTAAAATTCATCATTTTCGACATCCTCAAGACTTTTTGGTTCAATTTGAGAAAAAAAAAAAAAAAAGTAAGATTATAAAATAAATTAATAAAGGAACGAGTTTTCACACCTTGTTCGGGATCACCAATAATCAAGTCCTTGGGATGAGATGAGGCATACCTTCATACTTTTGGCACTGATGAAGAACCTCCTTCCTCCTTCTCATCTAAGCTCACTTCTTCTTTACTTGAAAGAGTTTCTTTTCCTTCGTCATCACAAGTAAATCTCCAAAATTTCTTTCTAAATCATTGCTCCAAATAGACTAAATATTATTACAAGATTCATCAAATACCACATGCATAGATTCTCTCTAACTAAAGTTCTCTTATTGAAAACTCTATAAGCTTTACTAATAGATGAATAATTCTCTGTAACTAAAGTTCTCTTATTGAAAACTTTATAAGCTTTACTAATAGATGAATAACCAAGAAAAATACCAATATCCTTCTTAGAATCAAATTTTCCTAGCTTTTCTTTGTGGTTCAAAATAAAACATTTGCAACCAAAAAACTTTGAAATACCTTAATTGTTTGGACTTTTATTGAAGAAATACCGGTAGGAATCAACAAGGACTAGGGTGGAATGATTATGAGTACGTCATATGCTTGATTTAGCCAAGAAATTTATGAACTAAACTCAGTATCAGAGGTCTAGATTGATTGGTCGAAGAGACTGTTTTCGCTAGACGTAGAGTCATTGAGTCTTTCGTTACGTGATTTTCGAGGATTCAAATCTCAAACCGTGACGAAAATGACAAAAAGAAAGGAAAATAAAAATAAAAGTTAAATTAAATTAAACATTGAGATAATGCAATTTAAAATCAAACAACACCTCCACTAGAACAAATTGAAAGGCAAGGCAAACATGTGTTGTTAAAGGTTTTTTACAAACGGAGAAAGGGTTCGGGATACTGTTTCGAACGAAATATAAAAGACCCAAAGTACACAGACTGGGTCAACACTCATAAACGACCCTCAAGTGACAATGCATCTCTCAAACGCTCTCCCACCTCGAGCGACAGTTAGCGAAGACCTGAAAAAGAAATCTAAAATATAGTGAGTAAAAAAGTACTCGGTAAGCAGCCTATTTGTAGACTCTCATTGCATCCAATTTCTGGTAGGTTTCCACGGACTTTTCTTTAGGCTCTAGAAAGTTTGGGCTTAACTCTATAGTTTGACTGACCTTCTAGGGAGGCTTCCAACGGTGTCGTGGTGTAGTTGGTTATCACGTCAATCTAACACACTGAAGGTCTCCAGGTCAAGTCTGTGTGACGCCATTTTTGAAATTTAATCACATTGAGCATGTAATTAATTGTTTGGACGCACGTTATATGCTTGTTTTGTTTTATACACGACTCTCCACAATAGTATGATATTATTTCAAGTTTGGTCTATTATTTCAGACAATCACCTCCATTAGAGAAGTCACCATACACGACTCTCCATAATAGTATGATATTATTTAAAGTCTAGTCTATTATTTCAAACAATCGCCTTCATTAGAGAAGTCACAAGTAGAGACAAAAAAAAAAAAAAAAAAAAAAAAAAAAAAAAAAAAAAAAAAAAAAAAAAAAAAAAAAAAAAAAAAAAAAAAAANGATATTAACAGCCATTAGAGTCAAACGGTGAGGAGAGAGAGAGAAAAGAAGATAAATAGGTTGCAAGTGAAAAAAAAAAAAAAAGCTATTGTTTGTTCTAGGACAAGTCATTTATGTTTGATCTACAAAAGAAATCAAGACATGTTTGAAGCTATTGTTTGTTCTAGGACAAGTCATTTATGTTTGATCTACAAATAGTTGATTTTTAGTTTGTATTTAAGTTTGTTCGGAGATTTTAAATTTATTGTCCTACGAACTGTGTATTTTAAGTTTGTTGTTTTACGAATAAGCGATTTTAAGTTTGTTGTACGAATAGAGTTGTTTAAATTTGTTGCTTTACGAACAGACGATTTTAATTTTGTTTTACGAACCAGAGATTAATCATAGACCAAAAAAAAATTATAAGCTAACAAATAACCAAATAATTAATTATAGATCTACATGGATAACATGAATACCAAATTTACTATATTTAGACGCTACTTAACACACGTATCTAGCATAAATACCAAATTAATCCAATTGGATAACATAGTACAAAAACAAATCTATGGTACAGTTAAATCAAATGACAAATAAAGGGTAGAACCAACGAATTGGTCCCGACAGCCCAAAACAACCATTCTATTTATTTTTTATTCTAAATACACGTGGATAAGTAAAAAAATATATAAAATACTCTTTAACTACAAATATTTTGTATTATAATTCGAATCTTTTTTAATTGCAATTTCTAAATTCTATGTTATTATTATTAATTTTATGTAAATTATAATTGAATGAATTATAGAAACTTTTTAATGAGGGCCTCATAATAATTATAGTAATGGCTAGTTAGGAAATGGTCCAGACATTCAAAGTCCTAGGATCACAATAAGTCCAAGCACATGAGTACAATGGTAATGGCTAGCCCACGAATTGGTCCAACTTTAATTTTATAACTCAATCCACTTGTCTCGGCATCATTGCCATGAACTTTGAACTTTAATTTTATGGCCTAATTCACTGGTTCAAACATCCAAAGGCCATACATTTTAATTTTATGGCCCAATTCACTCGAAGACATAGTCCATGCTGCTCGTAAGCTCATTATCACAATTATGTGAAAACATAATTGTGCATTATGTTTTTTCTGTTATGGCCCAATTCACTCGAAGACATAGTCCATGCTGCTCGTAAGCTCATTATCACAATTATGTGAAAACATAATTGTGCATTATGTTTTTTCTGTTATGGCCCAATTCACTCGAAGACATAGTCTATGCTGCTCGTAAGCTCATTATCACAATTATGTAAAAATGATTGTGCATTATGTTTTTTCCAAAAGAAATTCATA
>NW_019648005.1:0-667 GCF_002806865.2 Cucurbita pepo subsp. pepo
GCTTCTTCTCTTTACGATTCGTCAGCCTGACTTTATGATCCTGAACTACTACTGTTTATGATCAATAACTACTGAACACACTTATCTTCTTGCTTGGAAGGAACAAGTCAAGACTAAGGAGAAAGCTAGCTAGCTACTGAACTTCACTTCCAACTCGTAGACTTACTACTCCCTATTTACAAGACTTCTTCCCTCTTCCTACTGTACTGAGATTACACTTCCAACTGTCTCGATATTNAGAACCTATGTTGTTACTACTTGACTTACCTTCTTTCCTTTAATCCTCTAAGTAACCGAAGAGAAAGACAACAACAACAATATTATGAATTACAGGAAGGTCAAGGTCAAGCTCATTTACCTCTGGAGCAAGAGAACAACAAAACAACAGGATTATTACATTAGAGGAAAGAGGGTAAAGCTCAAGCTCCTTCACCTCCCCTATGGGTAAAGGGGCTTCGCTCATTCACTTATAGAGCACAACAACAACAACAAGATTATTAATTACATTAGAGAAAAGAAGGTAAGGTCCTCTCTTCTAAGTAACCTCTGGCTGGAGCAACCAAGCTAACAACATGAATTACATACGGGAAGGGGGTAAAGTCAAGCTAACTTCTAGTGACGAGAAAGCAAGCAGCGGGCAAGCAACAACAACATATATATTCATTAC
>NW_019648005.1:2650-3654 GCF_002806865.2 Cucurbita pepo subsp. pepo
TCTCCTTCACCTTCTTGCTTGAACGGTAAAGCTATTGGTCTCTTCTCTCTTTGCTTTCCCTTCTTTCAGTGTAAAGACTCCTTATGACTGAGAGCATATTCTCTCCTGTCCCGGATTTCCCCTATTCTATTGGTCTCTTTTCTTTCACTCTTACACCTGTCCCTTCTTTGATAGAAGAATCAACCTTAAACCTTTTCCTAATTGAAGGAGGGTTGAACTATCTCTTTTCTTTTCAAAGTCTCACTGTAAACTCATCTTCTCTTTCTCTTTTTCACTCGTTCTCTTTTCTTTCCGATTCCTTCTTAACGGCTGGCTCCTTCCCCTTTTCTTTCCTCTCGCTTCTTTCACTCGGTAAAGCAATTCAATTGTCTTTTCCTTCTTTCACTTCTCTTTCTCCTTTCTAAACTAAGACTGAACTCAAGCATCATTCTCCTTAACGCCTTGTTATGTTATTGTGAGTTATTATAAGGAAGTGATTGTTCACCTCTTATTCCTTCAAACACAAGGGAAAGCCGAAAGAGAGTTGTAGAACGAAACTCAATCACCTGATGTAACTCCTTTTCCGGAACCTGACGAGAATGTATGTAAGAAAAGAGATGAATGAGAGTGAACGAACTGAACAGGCAAGCATTAAGGAAGGAAAGCCGAAACGAAGGATTCCTGCTCAATCACTACTGAACGATTGACTATCCGAGTTTACAGTGAGGGCTGAGATGAATGAGAGAGCCGAACAGTCTTTGAATCAATGAATTAGCTGATAGGATAGGAAAGCCGAAAGAGAAAACCTTAACGGATATGACCTGAGCTTCTTTCCTTTCACTCATGAGACAGATTGAGCTCGGGTTTCACTGTAAAAGATCTCTACTCCTTCTTTTTCTCCTTCACTCCGGAACAGGAAAGAAAGAGAGTGCGAGTAACCCTGCATTGGACTTCTTTCTCCTTAACAACTTCCCCTTCACCTTTCGATTAAGAAATTCTCCCTTAAACCTTAGACTGATTTCACT
>NW_019648006.1:0-1224 GCF_002806865.2 Cucurbita pepo subsp. pepo
CTAGATTTAGCTTGAATTTCGGTCGCATTATGCACGTCTTTCATTTAGAGCTAACCCTTTACCGAAAAGTTCAAACTCAAAGATCCCAATTGATACACGTTACGACCCGAAAACCGAGCTAAAGGGGACCCAATCAAATTCAATAATTCCTTACACCCATAAAACTAGAGGCTGCTGAATTTGAATACCGTTTTCAATTATTGGATATGCTGTGCTTATAAAGGTTGGTCGGCCGCCTCACAATCACCAATTAATGCCATCCATCAAAATCAAACAAAATTTAAAATAAAATCATTTTAATTGCATTTTACGTCTAAATTTATAATTCCTTCCCTTCTAAAATCTATTTTAATCTTCAAATTTAATAATTATATTCGTTATTATCTCGGTTTCACAAATTATGTAAAACAATCTTAATCTTTTAGTCTACGATTTAAATTTTTGTTGAAGCAAGATCTTGAATCAAGCAAATTAACACCTCTGTATACAAAATTTGGATCAATAAACCTGTCATAATTAGGTTACCTCCTAATATAAAAAAATTTAGAGTCTAGTTCTAAATACAGTCACTCATGCAATTTATCACACAAATTACTTAAAATTTAAGGGCGAAAATATCAGAGAGCTGAATTTTGTTTTTTTATATATCAATTATGTGCGTATTTATAGTACCCTCACAAAAGAAACCTTCAGCCCTTCAAATGTTTACGAAAGAGAAGTTATGACCATCATTGATAAGTTTGTAACCTCGCAATACTCTTCAAATACCCACTACAAGAAAAAGTTATTGTGAGATTCAACATCGGTTCGAGAGGGAAGCGAAACATTCCTTATAAAAGTCCTAACATAAATATTTTAAAATCGTGAGGCTGACGACCATACGTAACGGGCCAAAGCGGACAATATCTAACACTCCACTATCCTTCAAATGCCCACTGTTATTTATGGTAGCCCATTTCAAACTTGCAAATGTTGACTTCCAAATCTCCAAATCATCCTTCCTCACTCCACACTCCAGTCAGTTTACAACACATAAAATGGAGGTTAAATTGAGTCTATTCAATTTTATAGATGAATAATGAAAGCTGTCTGAATTTTTTCGTCTTGAATCGTGTAATAGGTCCACTAGAAACTTATGGAACACCGTAATTCTTATTTGAAATTTTTAAGGTTGTAAAATATAATAAAAGTACAAATAAGAATAATTCTTCTTTCTTCTAGATT
>NW_019648006.1:3040-3641 GCF_002806865.2 Cucurbita pepo subsp. pepo
AGTGATGTTGTCAATTCCATGGGTGGAGAACGTGGGGCCGATGACTGACCTGTGACCGCCATTGTTGCAAGTTTCTCCACCTTCAACCCTCTCCCACTCCGTCATTCTTTATTCTTTCTCACTATCCAACAAATTTTCCTCAATTTTCCCGGTCAAAGTAGTCCCTCAACTCCTTCTCTAATAAATTTTCAAAGATTCCGTCGCAATTCGATTCCACCCTTTTGAATGTTTCTTTCCATTTCCTATATCTGTCTCCTCACCTCCGATTCTCGGCGGGCTCTGCGTCTCTGGACCGAACAAACTGGTAATCGATTTTACTCCCTCCTCTGATCATTGGGTTTTGGGGATTTTCGTGTTCTTCCTGTTTTTGTTCTTGTTTATGCCCTAAGAACATGGATTCTGAATCTGGGTTTGCATTCCAAGTGTTTGTGGACGGTTTTTACTCGTTTTGAGCAATACCCATCTCTCTAAACTTGTGATTCTTCAACTTATTGCTTGAATTTCTTGCTGTAAGCCGCTGAATTCTGTGAGATTTTGGTAACACTGGTAATCGAATTTACCCCCTCCTCTGATCATTGGGTTTTGGGGATTTTTGTGTTTT
>NW_019648007.1:0-3638 GCF_002806865.2 Cucurbita pepo subsp. pepo
CTTCAAGAACGTATTACCACCACTAAGAAAGGATCTATTACATCCGTACAAGCTATTTATGTGCCTGCTGACGATTTGACTGATCCTGCTCCTGCTACCACGTTTGCTCACTTGGATGCTACAACTGTGTTGTCGCGTCAGGTAGACTAACCTACAGACTCTACTGTATTTGAGAAATAAAGATATGTCAGGTTCCGTTGCTGACTTTCCAATTGTATTACTATTATTGTTCTTCGTTCAGATTTCAGAGCTTGGTATCTATCCTGCTGTGGATCCTCTAGATTCTACATCTCGTATGCTCTCTCCTCATATTTTGGGAGAGGACCATTACAATACTGCTCGTGGAGTACAGAAGGTTCTTCAGAACTACAAGAATTTGCAAGATATTATTGCCATTTTGGGAATGGATGAGCTTAGTGAAGACGATAAGTTAACTGTTGCGCGTGCTCGTAAAATCCAACGGTTCCTGAGCCAGCCTTTCCATGTTGCAGAAGTATTTACTGGAGCACCTGGAAAATATGTGGAGCTGAAAGAGAGTGTTAACAGTTTCCAGGTACCTTCCTGTTTCTTCACTTAACTGTTTTCGTTCATATCTGATTACTCAATTTCCTTGTTCGACTTAGATTCTTGGGTCTCTGACTACTGGCCCCTCCTATTACGAAGTTTTGCGTTATTACTTCTTCCCTTTTTACTGTAGTGGTTCTGATGCCAAGTTTTTTTTTCCTTAAAAATAAAAAAAAATTAATCTCTACCTCAGCAATTTATTGATCCAATTTTATCTTAGTCATTTTTAAGTTTTACTTTCCTTTGAATCCTAGTCTTGATTCATGCTCTCTACTCAGTTAGGGCTATTCTTTGAATGGAGGGATACAAATGTTAGTTTTATGCTTTTAATGAATTTTGAATATTTTCCCATGTATGAACTTAATTATGGATTTAATTGGTATCTGGTTTTAGAAAAGGTTTCCCAACTATTCATTGTGGGGAATGTTCTTCTGTATAGAAGAAAGAGGAAATTGTGCTTATGGTTGCCAGTATAGTTTTTGTACAAGATTCTGTATTTTTGCTAATTACTCAGCCCAGTTTGATTCAAGCTCGTGTACCAAACCTACGTATATCTGTAAAACCCTTCTTTTTTTCTAAACAATCAAGCACAAGCTACATAGCCTAAGGTCCCATGGACTACAAATGGTATACAAATCCAGATTTTTCAATTCAAGGTTGTTGGCTGTCTGATCTCATGAATCAAATACCTTCTAGGTTTAATGGTTATTGTAGGGGTTAGACGTGTTATGTTTCTGTTTTGTGTTCCAGGATTTTGTGCATCGATTCTTTGTTTTGCACCTTTCTCAACTGAGTATACAAAAGTTGTGAATCCAAACCTTAGTTATTGCATATTTTGGAGGGTATTTTTTATTTTTTATTTTATGTAAATCTAGGGAGGGTATTTTGGAGGGTATTTTGAATTTCCCCCCCTCTGAAATGCTTGACAAGGCATATAAAACTCGTTATTAACGGGTGCTATTTCCTCCCCTCTTGTTTGACAGGGAGTTTTGGATGGGAAATACGACGACCTTTCGGAACAATCGTTCTACATGGTTGGAGGCATTGAAGAGGTGATTGCGAAGGCGGAGAAGATTGCCAAGGAATCTGCTGCCTAGTTATTTCATTTTTGTCTTTTTTATCTTTTTATAATTGTGAAGATCAAATAATGAAGGTAGGCGAGATGTTGGCAAAGTTGTTTGTCAACAACAGGATTTTTCATTTATATATTTGTACCCAAAAGAGATGTTCCCTTATTGCCATTTTAGTGTGTTGAGGGAGAAATGAAGGCACTTGATTTTGTTCTTTGAACTAGGAAAATGGACTCTGGAGTTTGTATATTTTGTTTTTCCTAATCAATTCCAAAACATTGGATGCAGTTCAGAATTAAATTGAAATTTCAGAAACTTCTCTCTCCCCTTGTTTTGGTTGTATTATTGTGTCATTAGATTGATTGTCCAGTCCAAGTTTGAGTCGCTTCTTTCTTTTAAAGACTTCCGAATTCCATTGATATAAGCAGAAATCCATTAAAGTTATGGAAGATATGAAGGGTTTCTTTTGCCAGACCAATGTGATTTATGAAGATTAAGGGTTTCTGTTGGATGACAATCTCTCTCATCAAATTAATAATGAGGCAGAGCCGCACCCTGGTGCATAATGACTGATAGATCACCAATATAACAAGTAATGACCTAATTTTCTAGCTTCAATTAGACCAACCTTTCTATGCATCATAGACTTGAATGTTTACATTCAAAATCTCTGTTATTTTTGGTCTACTCTCTGAGTTCCCTCTTTTTTTTTATTTATTATGTCCACAAGTTATTTTTGGTCTATTTTAATCATTTAATTTAATTAAAACTAAATTAATACCATTTGATTAAAAAAAAGAAGATATAAAATATGATTTACATGATACCTCTATACCATTTAATTTCTAATGTTACGTAATTGGAGCAAAATAAATACTATGATAACTCTTCTAGAACTAAATCTGCAAACTTAACTTGAGGAGAAAATTCAGACCCTACAAAAAATATTTAGTAACTTCTCCTAAGCTAACAAAGTAAGTGACTCTATCGGGTCTGGTTGGAAGAATTGTTTTATATATGATGACACGTGCCTATTGACCTTGCACGCACTACAACAAATTACCCTTTCTATAGCTTTTGAAGATAGCATTTACTAAAATATGCTATAAAAAAATGATAAAATAAAGGTGGACACAAAATAAATAAAAAAAGCGGACACAAAACAAAATAAAAAAAAAAGCTAGATGTATTTTTTAAAATAGTGAGCTCTTTATTTACTCTCTCTCTTCCTCCCTTCGTTTTGCCTTAATTTACGGGCGAGGCTAGATTTTTTTTTCTCTCAATTTCCTCTCTTCCCCTTGTGCTCCATTTTGCCATAATCTACTGATTTGGAGTTATAACCCATGTATTTCATCTTTTTCTTCCTTTTGTATTCCATTTTTGTCCGGCATTGGATGGCAACTTCGTCCTTGCTCTATCCTCATGTCAATGTCGCTGATCTGGGCCAAATGAAAAATCTCTCAATCGAGGTTAGCATTCACATGTGTGTTTAATCTATTGAGCATAGTTTAATATTTGTGCCCTGAAGGAGGAGTACATAATACCCTATGTTTTAAAACGAGAATGAGCAGAGTGAATTTGCATCTAGGTTTCTCATTTCTTAAACATTTGGATTGATACTTCTTCCTTTTTGTTCTAGGGTCTAAGTTTCTCTATGTTTTGATGTTTAGTTCTCTGTTTTGGTCCCTTCATTTTCTCAATTAATTTGGATATTCAGTTTAGGAGATGATGCTTTTGATTTCTAGCATTTTGATTAATTTAAGAGATTTAGTTAAATTCAGGGTGTAATTTTCACATAATTTTGTTGTTGTTTATTTTCCTTTTAGAATTTGTTTCACCCATGGCACCAACTTGGAGAGCTAAGGTTCTGTTTCAACTTTGTGAGTTATACTTTAGTAGATCTTCCAATTTTGTAGGCATGGTTTTTTCCATGTTTGTTTCAATATATCAGCATANAGGCATGGTTTTTTCCATGTTTGTTTCAATATATCAGCATATCATCCT
>NW_019648008.1:0-957 GCF_002806865.2 Cucurbita pepo subsp. pepo
TTTCGCAAAACCCTCCAAACACTCTGATATTCTGCCAACACTGCGCTACTCTACGAGACATCCAAACACATATACATGAAAGAAACTCAAGCTTGGCCACATAACGCAACTATAATGCTCATTTCCCCTCGCAAACCAATCCCATTACAATCTCAAAACTGAAGCCAATGTAAAGGAGGTCAAGAACTGAATACCTTGCCTTCAGGATGAAAGCACGGATGAATTATGCCATTCATATCCAAATACAAGTTGTCAAACTCCATTCCATTAGGGTTACGCTTGGAGACGTCGATCGGCAAGACGACCCCGTTGGGGCCATCAACTGGCTCTTCCTCGACCACATCGGCGATCGACCGGGGGTACCGGTCGGCAAGCCACCGGTAGAAGGCAGGGACACCCATGGGCGCTGGAGCTCCGGCGAGTCAGTTCAGAGAAGAGGGAATTTCAAGATCTGTAAAAAGCTTCTATTGCAGACAAGTTAAGGTACGGATGCTTCCGCAAACAAAGAGACGATGGGGAAATTGGAACGTGTTTGGAAACGAAGATTGTGTGTCCTTATCGTTGATAACTATTTCCTTTCACCATTTTTCATTTGTTTGCAATTTTTACCTAACCTTTTTTACCAAATGATTTTAAGATTATTTTATTTTACTTTTAGTGAATATGAAATAAAAAAATTACAATAAATTTAGAGTTTATCGTAAAAATGAATATATTTGCAACGTATTAAATTCTTAATTAGATCTTCTTAAAAAAAATAATCTAGCAGATATTGTCTGTTTTTGCTCGTTATCGTCGTCAGCATCACAATTTTAAAACGTGTTTAATAGGAAGAGGTTTCTACACCCTTATAAAGAATGTTTCGTTTCCCTCTCCAACCGATGTATGATCTCACAATCCACCTCCTTGGAAGTCAAGTGTCCTCGTTGACACACCGCTCAGTGTCTGGCTCTGATA
>NW_019648008.1:3321-3638 GCF_002806865.2 Cucurbita pepo subsp. pepo
AGTTAATTGCATTTTTTCAAAAAATAAAAAAATAATAAAAACTTTATTATAATTTTTTACTATATGTTTAAATTTGGAATTTAATTAAAAAGGTTTAATTAAAAAAAAATTCAGAAGCCAAATTAAAATATGAAATAAAAAAAAATTCAATTATATTATGGATAATTACATAAATGACGTGGAAAAAGAAATAAAACGACTTTTTTTTGGCTTTTAGTTTTCATTTTCCATATTGAGAAGCAACTCTGTTTTTTTTTTGTTTTTTTTTTTTAATTTTAAGAAAATAACAACACAAGAATCCGGTTTTTTTTTTTTTT
>NW_019648009.1:0-367 GCF_002806865.2 Cucurbita pepo subsp. pepo
CCATTCTTCCAGATAGTTAGTCATCCATATCATCTTCTTTCCAGCTACAGCTATTGCCACATACTCAGGCTCAGTACAGTGCATTTTTGAAGCCTAGACGTCCCATCATCCATGGCTTGCTCCCACTTGGTTGTATCCTCCAACTGTAGGGCCTCATCAAAGGGCTCTGATTCCCTTTCATCAACAACAGATTATGTAATGTAGGTACATACATATCTGGTACTCTAATAGTACTGNTATGTAATGTAGGTACATACATATCTGGTACTCTAATAGTACTGGATGATCTTCTCAACACCGGTTCAGATGTCACCTGCTCTACTGCTGGTTCCTCTGCAACAACCTCAGGAGTTTGTTGAGTATCTGC
>NW_019648009.1:1523-3633 GCF_002806865.2 Cucurbita pepo subsp. pepo
TTGTCGGCAAGATACACCTTCCCGAAATTTCCTGATTTGAAATTTCGAAACAATTCCTTACTTGGAGACGAATGGAACGATGCACCTGAATCCAAAATCCAGGATTCAGCTGGGCTATCCACACTAAGGATTAAAACGTCCTCAGCATCTTCTGTTGTGTATATAGAATCATCATCATCTTCAGATTTATGATTCTGCTTCTTCATTAGTTTTGTACAATCTGTCCAAAAGTGTCCTTTTCCCCCACAGCTCCAACACGTTACGTTGGGTTTGTTTGGAGATTTTCCCCGGTTCTTTGATTTTGAACGCCCATGTTTGTTTGAGCTCTTTGATTTGCTTCTTCCCCTTCGATCAACACTGAGAGCATTGCCTGATGAATCTCCAGTTTCCCGTTTGCGAATACTTTCGCTGAGAACTACATCTCGAATTTCATCAAACTTCAGTTTATCAGATCCTCGGGAACTGCTGATTGCAGCAACAACAGCATCCCATGACTCGGGTAAGGATGACATCAAAATCAACGCTTTAATTTCATCTTCGAAATTAATTTCCACCGAACCCAGTTGACTTATGATCATATTGAATTCATTTATATGATCCGCAACACGTCCACCTTCAGACATCTGTAGATTGAACAATCTACGCATCAAATACACCTTGTTCATAGCCGACGGTTTTTCATACATATTTGACAGCGCCTTCATCAGATCTGACGTTGTCTTCTCCTTGATGATGTTAAACGCCACGTTTCTGGATAGCGTCAACCGGATCAGCCCTAAGGCTTATCGATCCTTGAGCTTTCACTATTTCGTGGTCATGGTATCCGGCTTCACCCCCAACAGAGGTTCGTGAAGATCTTTCTAGTACAGATAATCTTCAATCTGCATCTTCCAGAAACCGAAATCGGATCCATCGAACTTCTCAATTCCAATTTTTGAACTTTCCATCTTCACAGATCGGGGTGAATTTCGCCTAGCTCTGATACCAGTTGTTAGGATCGCACAACAACACACACACTCAATCTAGATGAACACAAAGGAGAGGATAGAGAAAATTGCAAGGAGAACTCTAGCTAAAAGGATTTGTATTGATGAGTATGTATAAGAGAGAATACAGAGAATAGAAAGTGCATTTTCAAAGCTATGCGGTATATATATACAGTTTAGCTTCCTATATATAGCTTTATCAGATATAACCATCTACTATATATAATTATTTACCATATATAGCTTTACCCGATATAGCTTTTTACTATACATAGCTATTTACTATTTATGACATTTTACTTTATATGTCATTTACCAAATATAGCTTTTATGTATATCGGTTGACTAAGCTATAAACAGCCGGCTCCATGACCTAACATCCTCGAAGGTCCAACCTAACAAAACTATTTAAAAATCTAATGGACTCATGACGCTTAAATTTGTGCAATTATTGAGATACAATTTTTCAAGGCTTGATACTGCATGGAAGTTGGGAAGTTCCTCAAGCTTATTGTAATAAGAGAGCTTCTAAACTTTAAGAGACTTCAACATGAGATAACTTGGAAGCTTTTTAAGGTTGGAACAGTGATTAAGGTCTAAGATAACAAGCTTACCAAGAAAAACACGTGATGTAGGAATTGTTCTTAAACTTGTGCAGTGGCTAAGATACAATTCTTGAAAAAAAGTCAGGAATTTTCTCTAATGAAGTTGTAATGGAACCGAAATAATAAATAAAATAAAATAAAATAAAATAAAAAAAGAGGATGATAACAGTCCCACATCGGCTAATTTAGGAAATGATCATGGGTTTATAATCGAGGAATACTCTCTCCGTTGGTTTGAGGCCTTCTCGGGAAACCCAAAGTAAAGTCATGAGAGCTTATGCTCAAAGTGAACAATATCATACCATCGTGGAGAGTCGAGTTCGTCTAACAATGCTTATAAATATAATTAATTCATGCAAATCGATCATTCAAAAATTATTTATAATTACAGTTGAATCAAAAATTCATTTAAATACACCTATGTAACTAAATCACATATGCCTTAAAAAGCATATAATTCATTCTCATAAACAAATTGTTATGATTCCCTATTGGAGAGAAGCTCTTATGGATGAGCTA
>NW_019648010.1:0-3630 GCF_002806865.2 Cucurbita pepo subsp. pepo
ATATTCACTCATTAATTGATGAAATAGTCTAATTAAGACTCTGGTTCAAATGCGGTGAACATGAATCAAACACGTGACGTTTAGAAATGCGTTGCTCTTTCATCTACTGAAGCTGAGTACGCGGAAATAGCTAAAGCTTGAAATGAGATGATATGGATGACAGACTATCTAGAATAATTACGCAAGAAGCAGTGCAAGAAGATTCTTTAGGTAGATAGTTAGAGTGACAAGCAGTTGGTGAGGAACCCGGTCTATCATTCAAAGACAAAACACAGAAGGCAATACCATTTCACTCGGAGGTCAGTGGAAGATGGTGATGTGTTTGGAGAAGATAGAGGGTGTAAAGAATCCAGCAAACATGTTGACAAAAGTGTTGACGTTGGAGGGTTGAAGTTGTGCAAAGCCTCAATTGGTATGGTGCAGTGAAGATTGAGAATGAAATTCTTAGTTGGCTGGATCGGTCTACAAGTGGGAGATTGTTTAGATATGAAACCTGATGCCCATTTACAGTAAATATTTACTAAAGATCTGGTAGAGATATATATAGTAGATATTTCNAAACCTGATGCCCATTTACAGTAAATATTTACTAAAGATCTGGTAGAGATATATATGGTAGATATTTCGTAAAGATCCGGTAGAGATATATATGGTAGATATTTCGTAAAGATCCGGTAGAGATATATATAGTAGATATTTCGTAAAGATTTAGTAAAGCTTTATTTAGTAAACTGAAACGATATATATCCCATCAAGCAATGCTTTCAAGATGTACTTTTATTCATTCTCTGTATTCTGTTTTGGTGTACATACCTGAAAAGTCATCGATAAAACCTTTAGCCAACATTCCTCCTTGAATTTTCTCTCTCCTGTTCTTTGTGTTCGTCTTGATCGAGGATATGTGTTGTTGTGCGATTCTAACAATTACTTCAATAATAATTTTGTAATTTCTAATAACAGGGCTAAAAAATTATTTATAACCCTTCAACTACGTTCATGTATCCTCGCAATGGAACTAGAGTATTAAAGATAATTCCCTTCTCCCCTCTTCTTTCGAACAAGAGAACAATAAGAGAACAACTATGCATGTAAAGTGGCCAACTAAGCAAACATGTAAATCATTAGTAACAACTCTTTAATAAAATAAAATCACACCGTCAACATACTTAAACTACATAAAACTCTTCCGCCTCCCCTGTAAGGCTTAGCTCTCCATACAAAATGATTTCAACGTAGGAATCAACATCTTAATCGTGATAGAATAAGAAAAGAGAGAAACTGATTAAGAGTCATCAAGCTTTGTTTCTGTCCTTCGATGGAAGTCCCCCTACATTGAGCTCTCTCATCCACCTCTTTGCCTTAATCTATCCTTCTTGGTTTCCTTTTCCTTCTCCTATCAACAGCTGCTGAATTAGGGTTCTTCTTCCTTTTTGGTTTTCTATTCCGTTCGGTGGCCCTCTTCTCTTTAGGTAATCTTCCTGATAAGACAACCCTAATCCTCAGCCCGATGATCCAAGCTTTTGTTGAAGCAAGAACCCTTGAATCAAAGAAATCAACGCCAACTTATACAAAATTCGGATCAATCAAGAGATAAGGCTAGAATTAGATTACCCTCTTAAGATAAAAGATATAGAAGCAAGATTTGGAATCTTGTTTTAAATTAAGTCAGTCCACAATAGAACTTGATGAATGCTTGATTGAATGGCTCAGATGCAAATCTACCACAAGAATTGCATGAAACTTAGAAATGGCAAAGATGATGCTCGAATTTCTAAGGGTAAAAGTCTCAATTTGAGATC
Organism: Cucurbita pepo subsp. pepo; assembly: GCF_002806865.2. NCBI lineage: Eukaryota > Viridiplantae > Streptophyta > Magnoliopsida > Cucurbitales > Cucurbitaceae > Cucurbita > Cucurbita pepo. The sequence continues at coordinate 1,800 of NW_019648010.1, forward strand.
AAAATTTCATTCATCCGAAATCTGCCTTTTGCATAATAATTTGTTGGTATTTAAGTCTTCCCACAAAAGAAACTTTCAATTCTTCAAATGCCACTAACATTTATCCCGATCCCCTTAAATATCCACAAAAGAAGAAGTCAATTTGACCCATAACTTCCACCCTTTTGCGCATTACAAAAATTATAAAATTAAAAATAATAAATCGCAATTTATAGCAACTTCATCCGCTACTTCAACCGTGCAAATATTCACTTCTGAAGCTCCAAATGGTCCTTCCTCAACCGAATCAGCTTGTAACACATGAAATGATGGTTGAACCGAGCCTATTCAATTTTGTAGATGAAGAATGAATACTTGTTGACTCTTGTTAGCCTTGGATTCTGTAATAGGTCTAGTTGGAACATTTCGAACACCGTGATTCTTATCAAGAACCATAATATTCCTAGACCATATATGGTATCATGTGTGGTGATGATTCAGTGCTGCCATAAGGCCTTTGTTTCATAGACTAGTCTTTGGGTGGTCATATAGATACATTATGAGATGAGAGAAACGAGTGCGACATGATGTTATAGTCCTACTTTAGAATTGTCATCTATTCTTTGGTATGTATGCACCCAGATAGGATCAAAACCATACCATCTACAGGGCATCAGTGTCGCTCAAACGTGGGTCGTGCCTCACCATGACATGCATGGATCACTATATTGTCGTGCCTCATCATGTGCATATACATGTATGTATCACGCAACACACACTTACACACATATAATAAATACATATATACATGCATAAATACATACATACCTATACATATACATAAACAGACAGACAGACACACACACACACATATATATATATATGTGTGTGTGTGTGTATTATATTATGTATTTGTATATAGCACATATTTATACATTTTTATAATTTTCATCATTTTTATTTTTAAATGTGCAAAATTTACCATATATTCATTCTATATTCTTTTATTAAACAAGATTTGCCGAAAAATTTTAAAGATCCACTCAACCATAATTATTTATCGATAAAAAAAATAGTTAATTTCTATATTAGCTAATAGACTTCCAATTAAATAGTCTAGTAATTTTATAAGTAGTTTATTACAATTTTATTTTGATTTTTTATTTTTCATGTTTTAAACTTTAGCAATGGATCGATACATTATTCATTTTTTATTGAGAAAAATTCTTAATAAAGAAGAAATATAAAAGAAGAAATGGAGTTATACTTACCATGTTTGAAGAGATTTGAGCATATATTCAACTCAACTCATGTGCTGCAATTAGTGAAAAAATATATGATCCGATTAAAAGTCAATCAAATCAATATAGAAATATCATTTAAAACTAAACAAACAATTACTTTGGATTCAACATGTTTTAGACCTAATTTAATTTTTTAGATGGTAAACTTTTTCAATCCAATAAATCCTTATCAAATAATGAATTCGCCTAATCTAATATTAAAATATTCACCTTACGGTTGATTCGAGTTGTTCGAGTAATTGAATAAAAATTAATTTATAATTTTTTTTTAAATACCCATTTAGATGACGTGGTTCTTGGAGTAACTATTTTAACACTCTAATACACAAAATATTTTTTTAAAAACAAACAACAAAAACAAGATGCCAAATTTAAAAAGTTCTCACTACAGGTTATATTTTTCTAAACAGTCTGGTTGTGCTAATATTCTATGTAAATCCAACCATTTCATTTACAACCCAAAATTTAACCCTTAGAAATAATAACAATAATAGTAATAAATCCCTTCCCTATTTTTGATTCCTAAATTATCCTATAAAATCCTTTGT
>NW_019648011.1:0-463 GCF_002806865.2 Cucurbita pepo subsp. pepo
ATTGTGAGACAGTAAAAGAGAGGAGTGAAAGAAGGGTTCATTAGTAATAGGCCATCAAGGAGTTCAGCAGTTCAATCAGGGACAAGTTATTAAGTTCAGTTCCTAAACAAGAAGGAATAAGGAGTTCAGTCTGAACTTGCTTTTGAAGGCAGTAGAGGGTCAGGGGAAGGATAACGAATCCTTCTTACCGGAGGGAAAGAGAGAGGAAAAGAAAAGAGTTCAATCAACAACAAGAAAGAGAAGAGAAGAAATAGGTGTTCAGCAGTTCCAGAAGGAAAAGGAGTTCAATCAATCAAAGGGTTGAGGTTTCGGCTTGACTTAATAACTACCGACCGAGTCTTGGAATAAATAAGGTTCCGGAGTTCAAGAAGGATTGAATATCTTCCCTCCACTGTAAAGGTTCAATAGTGATTGAGCCGAGTTTACTGTGAAAGAAGGAATCGGAGAATGCATCTTGTTGAGT
>NW_019648011.1:2378-3626 GCF_002806865.2 Cucurbita pepo subsp. pepo
CGATTCATTGAATTAGTTTTGATCAAGCTAATTCTGGAGTGAATTGTCTTGGTATCTAAGAGTGACCATCATAGATTCCAAGTTCGATCTAAGAGTCATTCATCTTCTAACCAGCTCTTGGTTGGAATCAATCCGTTAAGTTAGCTTTCTCTGTGAGCGTTTTGCAAGGATTCTAGAAGAACCTCTAGCTTTGCAAATTCCAGCATTGTTGGCGCTTATCATTCTTCTTCTTTTCTTACTATTCCTGGTTCAATAGTTTAGGAGTGACGAAGCCACGGCCACGAGACCGAGTGAAAGAGGAAATAGAAAGGAAAAGAAGTAAATAGGGAGAAGGAATCATTCGTGTTTACAGTTCGTTCAATCAAACACCTATTCTATTTACCTCGTAAAAGAGTGAAGGAATAAAACAAAGCAAAGCTAGAACTAAGAGAGGAGCGAAGCCGAGGTTCAGTAGCTCTTATTCTTCTTTTACAGTTCAGGGAGAAGAGTGAAAGAAAGGGGCGGCTAAGATAGAGAGGAGGTAACTAATCTTTCAAGGAGCCAAGTAGTGAGACCAATAGAATAGGTGACGGAGTGAAAGAAGGGACAGTAAATTCATTAGTGGCTTTATCGAGTTAAAGAGTGAAATCTGGTTCCGGTGAAGGTTCCGAAGGAATATCTGATTCCGCCTCAATCTTTCCTTTCTCTGATTCTGCATCTTACTCAATCTTTGCTTTCTCTTCTTCTTTCATTCTCTTTCTCGTCAGGTTCAGGATTGATTTCATTCATAAGGTAAATAAGGTAAGGTTCAGGAGCGAAGCAATGAAACCGACAGGGGAGGTGAAGGAGTTCAACAGCTCTCCCAAGATGGAGAGGAGCGAAAGCCACGAGACCAAGAGGGAGAGGAGCGGGCAGGAGCAGATCAAGAATAAGTAGTCTTTACTTACCTTGTTCAATCAGGTTCGAGAGTAAGTAGCTCTCCTGTCAAGTCTGATTAATCTTTCTTTCCTTTTAGTCTCTCCTATAAAGGAATAAGAATAAGCCAAAGGATAGGTTACAGAGTGAAGTAGCTAAGGAGAATGCATCGGAGCGAAGCCACTTGTAGAGGTTCTAGGGTAGGTTCAGTAGTTAAAGAGAATAAATAAGAACAAGGAGTCGAGTGTTACTTGTTCAAGGNTAGGGTAGGTTCAGTAGTTAAAGAGAATAAATAAGAACAAGGAGTCGAGTGTTACTTGTTCAAGGATAGGATCATGAATGAGCTTACCTTTA
>NW_019648012.1:0-979 GCF_002806865.2 Cucurbita pepo subsp. pepo
AATTTTTGTCAGGATTAATCAGGCTTGATGATTTATAATATAATGTCAAAGAAACGGAGGGTATAGAATAGTAAAAGAGTGCTTAAAATTGAAACCATAATTTGGAAACCCTAATATGAAATGTTTGAAGTACGTGCTACAAAAACCGAGTAATATGCAACATTTTAAGAAAATTTTGTGGGGAATGATTAGGCTTCATGATTTAGAATAGAATTTCGAAGAAACGGAATTTATAAAACAGTAAACGATTGCTTAAAATTGAAACCCTAATCTGGGACGTTTGAAGCACGTGTAAAAAAAAAAAAAAAAGGAGTAACACTAGATGTTTTTCAAACTTTTTGTGTGGAATGATCAGGCTTGATGATTTAAAATAGAATGTCGAAGAAATGTAGGGTATAGAACAGTAAAATAGTGCATAAAATCAAAAAGCTAATTTGTAAACCAAACTTCGGGATGTTTGAAGCACATGCCAAAAAAACCGAGTAACAGTCGACGTTTTTCAAAATTTTTGATAGGAATGATCAGGCTTGATGTCTTAGAATAGAATGTCGTCCAAACATAGTGTATAAAAAATGAATAGAGTGCTGAAAATCGAAACCCTAATCTAGGACGTTTGATCAGGCATAATGATTTAGAATAGAATTTCGAAGAAATAGAGTGAATAAAACAGTAAAAGAGTGCTTATAATCGAAACCCTAATTCAGAAACCTTAATATGGGACGTTTCAAGCACGTCTGAAAAAATCAAATAACGCTCAACGTTTTTAGTAATTATTTTGGCGAATGATCAGACTTGATGATTTAGAATAGAATGTCGAAGAAACGGAGTGTATAATAGTAAAAGAGTGCTTGAAGTTGAAACCATAATTTGGAAACCCTAATCTAGTACGTTTGAAGTACGTTGATATGAACCAAGAGACATTAATCATACAATATACTTCAATGAAGATGTGAAGAAAAAGTTGTCAAAATTATCAAAA
>NW_019648012.1:2882-3625 GCF_002806865.2 Cucurbita pepo subsp. pepo
CTTATCTTATCATTTGGTATCAGAGCTTCAGGCTCAAGATCGGATATATGTTTCCTTTGCGTTTTCTTTTTCTCAATTTGATTTTTATTTATTTTTATATTTTTAGTTTTTAATCGACCCCGAGTTTAAAATCGAATATTGCTCTATTGAAAATTTTGAGAGGTGAGAATGAGAGCTTCATTTGTGTAAATGAGTGCAAACAGAGTGGCCTAAAATTTCTTGAGTGTCTTTAACTAGACCATGACTTGATTAGTCTTTATGTATTACTTTATATTTTAAGTTACGGACTACAAATCTTGCTACAGTATCCAATCATTGACCACTTTGCTCATACAATCTTAAGGCTTCCTCTTAATATTTTCTCCTACAATCGTGGCACATGAACCTCTGCAAAAAAGAGTGTTATTTCCTCTATATGAACTTATAAAACAACAGTATCTGATCTTATTTGTTTTTTTTATAGCTCTCTAAATTTTGAAAATGTCTTACTTTTCAATTTTGTATTGGATAGGGTTTCAACACAATAAAATCAATTAATTTATTAAATCATGTGTACAATTATTCAACCATTCTTTTTCACTCATTTGCATCCTACTTTAATTGACAAAAAGGTTATTTTGAAACAAATTTAACTTTAAAAAAAATACTTATTTAACAAGTTTTTTCATCCATATTTTTTTAAAGTTTATTTGAATATTTAATAAAAACACTTGATTGAGATTCGAATCACTCCACAAGCAAGA
>NW_019648013.1:0-1321 GCF_002806865.2 Cucurbita pepo subsp. pepo
TGGAGATATGTACGAGCTTGTGTTGTTGGTTGATGTTGGTGCAAATCGTAATCGAAAATATGAGGCTAAGGTGTGGGAGCAACCATGGGTGAAGCCTCCTCGGAAGCTCGAGTCTTTCCACGTTCTTCTCCAGGAGTGAGATGTTTATGTTACAATCTCATTCGTGTATCAAAATCCATATCTATAATGGAACAATAAAATAAAACTTCTTATCAATCCTTATATATTTTTGTTTTTCTTATCCTCGCATTCTATTTCAATATCTATTCGGGTGAAAAAGTCCATTAAATTTTCATTTATAATCTAATTCAATCTAAATAATTTCATAATTCAAAACCGGAATGATATTGGTTTGATGAGGTTGATTAGGTTTTTTCGAGTCGTCGAGTTTATTGAACACTCCTAATATAGATACAAATGCCACAAATATGAAAGTACAAACAAACATATTCGGAGCAACTACACTATAGTCAACTTTACGCACAATTAGTCTTCATGATCCGTAAACGGCGTGAGAGTACCGCCCCGTCCATATTCTCAGTTGATTCAGTTTGGGTCTAATATGCTCAGACTTCTTCAATTGTTTAGAGACATTTAAGGTTAAAATTAATTTTCATAGTAGAATTTGAAATTATGATTGTTGCTAGACGCTTGACATGGTTGGATGAATTGAATGATGTATGAACCACACGTGCTCTGTGACCCCTCCATGTACCGTATTCTATCACATGAATTATGTTATATCATACTCCATGATGGAGTATTATGACTTATATTAAGCTATGATGTGACATGCACACCATGTTAATAAGGATGTATTCCTGAAAATGTTTATCAAAAAACAAATGTACGATTTGCATGTTACATGATCTGAAGCTACTGAGACCTCACGAATTTTTGTGTGTCATATGCATCGAAATACTTCTCCATTAATTTTCGTATGTCATATGCATCGAAATACTTCTCCATTATAATTAGTATGGATGCATAACTTAAGATAAAGGCTCAAAGAGTTTAAGCATTAAAAAATATTTTAAAGTATTTTGTAATGCCCATATTATTAAAAAAAAAAAAAATACTAACAAAAATCAAGAAAGTCATCGGCCACTATAGGTACCGCCGACAATTGTGTGCGTTGGCACGAGGGAGAGAAGAAAACACGTAATGTAAGATTGATCAAAGAGATTGAATTTCGACTCCACGGGTAAGTTTTTCTTGTAACTTTTAAAATCTTCCTCGACTCTAAATGAATTTTGTCGATTCTCGTTTTAATGAAATCTATAAGTTTGTAGAAGAAATTTTAAGCAATCAAGGCCTAAGA
>NW_019648013.1:2981-3617 GCF_002806865.2 Cucurbita pepo subsp. pepo
CCACTCATTGAATTTTTCAGATCCAAGCTTCACGTTCGTTAAAAACCGACGCTCAGCTTGCAAGGGGTGTTAAGGATATTTAGTACTAAATTATAGTTTACCATATATATGGTATTTGATATTGTATTACAAGTCAAATATGTTCTCACCATAGGTATGTTTCCATTTATTACTCTTTTCATATCTTTGTAATTTATTTCATTATAAATAGATAACTTTTACACCATGTAAGTGTGATGGATTAAGTAAACATTCTCAGCGTCATAGACGGATTTTATCTCTATATTGACTGTCCTTTTTTTTTTTTATAGAGGTAAAGGATATTAATGCTACTTTTAAAATTTTGTGAGTATTTATTGCAAAAATATTTTTGAACCTCTTAAAAAAAAAAAATCGAAGGGTATTAAACAAAATCAAATAAAAGTTATCTCACATTTGGTGTGAGAGAGTGAAGACTGGTTATTAGTCAGTAAGTTACAACAATTCCTTCATCTCATCTTAACAATTACGCGCCAATTGGAGAATATATTTTCTAACAGCTCCGAGTCAACTTCTCTTGATTTAGTTTGGGTTTGAGTAGTTCAGACTTTTTCAAAAGGTTAAAGTCAATTTTCATAGTAGAATTTTGAATTAGGA
>NW_019648014.1:0-3608 GCF_002806865.2 Cucurbita pepo subsp. pepo
GGGTTTAGGCAGTGGTGTCTGCTGTGTCACAGCTCTGATACCAAGGAGAAGAAGTAATTCTTTCCAATTTGGGCGATTGTAGAGCTGTTCTTTGTAGTGGTGGAGTAGCTGAAGCAGCAACCAAAGACCATAGAGTTGAACAGGAGGATGAACGGAAAAGAATAGAATGCAAGGTACTAGCTGTTATCTAGTGTACTTGATTATTATGGGTAGAGATGACGGTAAAGGTAGAGAACTCTAAATTGTGATGTATGGTGGATGTGTTAAGATTCATGGGGGGGGCATGGGTCCATGGAGTTCTCTCTGTTTCTAGAGGCATTGGAGATTGTTCATGGAGTTCTTTCTATGTCTTGGTCATGTTTTTCTTAATGTTTAGGGAGATACATGTGCCTTTTATAATAGATAAAGACTGGCTAGATACCTAGATATTTGGTAACAATATAGAAAAAGAAATGTAACTAAATTCCTAAAGTAATAATGCAGATATAATTAAAGCTAGGGTTTAGTCATTCCTTCAACAGCAGAGATGCTCACTTAAAGGACTGGGTGATGGCAGAGCCTGATTCAAAGGTACTACTTCTTTGTGAACACATGGAATTCCTTGTTTCAGCAACTGATGTGGGCTATGGGAAAAGGTATGGATGAATTTCCTAAAAATATGTACACACATTTACATATGCATTGGATTATTTTTTAAAATATTGTGTACTTACAAAAATTGTTTGGAAACAAATTTCAAATTTTTTTTTAGTGTCGATTGGGAAGCCTTTTCGTAATTCTGTGACTTTCTGGGATAACTCATGTCTCCTTTTTGTAAATGGCTTCTTCATTTGAATACATTTTCTGCTTCCTACAAATTAAAAATAACAATTAGTTAGAAAAACTGAAAATCGTGATAGTTCTGAATGAAATCACTTTTAAAGAGGATTTCATTAAATGAAGTACGAAATCTCCATTTCAATGATGAGTGAGAATACAATTTGAAAGAAACAAGTTGAAACCAGCTCTTCAAAAGATGATTTAAAAGAATCCAATATAAAAGAAAACCAATGAAGTTGAAGTGTCTCTTCAATAGACGATATCTGAGATGTTGCAATAAAATCATTTGTTGAAAAGGCATGCTTTAGGATATATGTCTTATTCCCAAATAATTTTGCAAACAGAAACTATTTCATTGATTGATGAAATAGATTACAAAAGAAAGTCCTATCTATGAATAGTTACAAAAATATTTGCAAAATAACTTTTTCAAAGAGAATATTAAAAGGATGTATACATACTCACATATATACTCACATATATACATCTGCACTTGGTCACCTTATCTTTTACTAATGTTCAGCAAAACGCACCACGTGAGAGTATTCTCTGTGGACCATGTGTTAAAGCTGGTTGAGTTATACGGATAGCATAATGAATTTGTGTCCTGAGATGATAATGAGATTCTGAATTCGGAGTGTAGCTGATTGATCTTCAAGTTTACTTACCAGAAATAAATCATGTTCTCATAGGGCATTAACAGGGAATAAACTTGAGCATAAAGATGAAGTAGATGTAGTCTTAAGAAATCTGTTAAGTTATTCAATTACTTCCATTTCTACCTGGGGAGTTGTTCTGTAGCGTTCTTAACCTGCGCAAGAAAGAAACTAATTTTTGAATATCAAATCAATCAGAGGGTAGGTGATTGTGCTGTTTTGGTAATTTTTGTTAAACTTTGAAGTTACAAAATTTCATAGGTTGGAAACCAAGAGACTGTTGATGTTGTGACACAACCGCGGTTGATGGATAAAAGTTTCAGGATATCAAAAGGTTCCCTTGAGAAACACTAGCCGTACCCGTTGCTCCCTGAATTCAAGTCCATCAAAACTACGGAGAGTTTCATTAGCCACGCAACCGAAAGTGGGGGTGGGCCAATCTCCAATCAGTGAAAAGGCAATTGATAGCTGTGAAGAAGGTGAATATGACTATGCTTGTGAAATTGTAAGTCCTGTATCAAAATCAAGGAGAATATCATTGGTCAGACGTAAAAAGATGAAGTTAGAATTTTCACCTGAGGAGAATAATGATTGCTATAGGAAGATACCCACTTCCAGTATACTTGTGGCTGCATGTTAGGAACTTGTAGATCTAGCTCTGAGTAGGGGTAGTCTGGATGACATTACCATAATGATATTCGACTTGAGCTCCTTCGAGTGCAAGAGGATTTGGGAGTTCTTGTAACTTTAAGTTTGATTTGGCGATATCTCTGGTAAATGGATAACTTTCACCATTGAGTATCGATAACAGAAAAAATGGGTACAGAAAAGCAGATTTGATTATTTCATTTTTGGCTTGCCAAGTATAGATCCAGCCAGGTTGATTCTGATTCTTTCTACTACTTATCAAATGCCGGAACTTTTTCTTGAATTATGCCCCTCTTTTAACCTTTATTAATATTTTGAAATTGGTTTGATGATGAGTGTCAAGTTTGTGCGTCTAATTAAATTGACTGTATAAATTTGTTGATTGCTACTGCCAATAATTTAAGAAAAAGAAATGTCTTCTTTATTCAATGTTGGTGCTTGTGAACGTCTACACCAATTAAAATCCAATCCCACCACCCCCTTTTCAGTCATGCTCCATCCTTTTCATCTCTATTTTGTTTTACATAGTGAAATTCTGTGCTCACAGCAAATCTAATGCTGATGCTTTGTGAAATATTAAGATGATCAATGTTGGTACTTTGTTTTAAGTGGGTGATTGTCGTCGCAGAACTGTTAGGTCAATTATACTGGACAAAAATATAGGATCAGGTTGGAGATAACTCTTGTGAAGCTGAATATTGACCAAAGTCCGATGGAGGTGATGTCGTGGGGGAGTACACTAATTAGTATTAACAATTTTGTGGATTAGCCCCATCCCTATGTTTCATTAATTCTTATTCAACATAATAATGATAACTTTGGTTAGGCACACACAATGACTCGTAAGTCATTCGGATATAGGGAATTTGAAGCTGTCTAATTTTTTGTTGGTTTTTATCTGTATGCTTCATGTTCATCTGCAGACAAGTGGGGTTATGCTTTATTGTTTTCTACTTTCAAAGTAATCCTACTTGTTACTCAATACAGTGAATACTGAAATTGGACCATTTTCTCTGCCATCTTAACCAGATCTTTTACATTTCTACATTATCTATATTTCAGATTCCTTTCCAAGTCACTTTTCCCAACAGTTCCACTGCAAAGTTCAAACAATGGAGGAGAAACCCAGGTGAAAATTACAAATCTCGAACACATTATATTATTAGAATAACATCTGCCCACATAGAAACCCAAAAGATTTTTCAAATTTTTATGAAGTTCCTCTCTCTTTTTTTTCCTCACTCACTCACATGCTTGTGTACCTCCAAGACTGCCTAAAATCTTTCCTTTCTATGAATTCTTTTCTCATTGGATGAAATGGGATTTGTCTGCTTTTTACCGTGCATGAAAAAGTTTAGTTTTATGGAGATGGGAGGCGTTAATACCCATTATTGGGGCCAAATCACTTGTACAGCAGAATAAATAGTTTTATTTCTGTAGTCTCTTGATTTTTTTTTTTTTGTTTTTTGTTTTTTTTTTTTTTTT
>NW_019648015.1:0-2970 GCF_002806865.2 Cucurbita pepo subsp. pepo
TATAAAGGTGTGGAAACCTCTCCCTAACAGACGCGTTTTAAGAACCTTGAGGGAAAGCCCGAAAGAAAAAGTTCAAAGAGGACAATATCTGCTAGCGGTGGGCTGGGTGTTACAGATTGAAGCTTTAGTTATTTGGCATTTGATTTTGATATCATTCTTCAGTGTCTCTAGATTACTTTCTGCTACTTGAACGTGAGAGCACATCAAACAGCAGCTTGAACGTGCTTGGTTGAATATATTTCAATTAACCATTTCTTTGTTTTCATTTCGTTGCAGCGTAATTATCGATTTTTCATAATGTTCATATCAACGTCTACCATTTTGTGTATATACGTCTTCACATTTTCGTGGATCACCATTGTTCGACAAACTGGCAGTTACTGGAGTGTTATCTCAAGCGACATCTTGTCAGTTATCCTTGTCGTCTACTGCTTTGTATCTGTCTGGTTCGTAGGCGGGCTGACGGTTTTCCATATTTATCTAATGTGTACCAATCAGGTAGAGCTTTATATTTTTACTCGTAGCATCGGTATTTACAGTTTTCTGGCATTTGAATACGTGCTCTATGATGAACTTCTTCCCTTCTCAACCCGACTCACCTGCCTTTGAAGTTGGAATACCTTTCTCGAAAAGGACTCGACAAAGCATGCTTGGCACTGAATCAAATATTAATATAAACTCGTTTTGTGGGGATTGACTGTGATATCTAAAAGCATACTTGTATGTAACAAACTATCTTTTTGTTGCGATGACTGCTGATCTTTTGCAGACGACCTATGAAAATTTTCGTTACCGTTACGATAAGAAGGTCAATCCGTTTACGAAAGGGCTTGTGGGAAACCTGAAGGATGTGTTCTGGTCTAAGATCCCTCCTTCGATGATTGATTTCCGAGCATGGGTAGCGGAAGACGAGGATGCGAGCCTACAATACAGTACTTCAGGAACTGAGAGAGGGTTCATGATATCAAAGGATAAATTTGACTTGGAAATGGACATGATGTTTCCAAAGGAAGGTAGCATGAAGCTTCCTAATATGTTGCAAAATTTGGACTACGCTGATATCAATGATGATTTGAAGAAAAAAGATGGCGTTGATCGAAATATTGCCTATGCGTTCCCTTCTATGCAAGAACGGGCCTTACAAAATTCAATGCTAAGCGATTTGAAGGATAAGAGAACTCAGTAGTAGCACTGTAATCCAATCTCATTACCACCAACATTCTTGGAGACAACAAAGGTACTGCTTCTTGCTTCTCCTGCAATGTTTCCCGTTTGATGAAAACTTTCTCGTGTTTGTTGTCCCGATCAGATGAAACACTGTCATGTTTATTCGTAGTGTTCTAAGTCTAAATTTGCTAGGAGATGAAACCTGCAATTTTGGATTGGTTGGGTCAGTGGCCCAAGAAACCCGAAGAGAGTCACAACCCAACCTAACCTTCTATTTTTTATGAAATCTTTCTCCTGTTCGTTGTCCTGGTCAGATGAAACACCACCATGTTTATTCATAGTGTTCTAAATCTAAATTTGCTAGGAGATTACATGAGTTAGGTTGGAGAGAATCTTTTGGACCAACCCGAAATTTCAGGTTGGTTGGGTCAGTGACCTGAGCAACCCGAATAGAGTCATAACCCAACCCAACCCAACCCTCTATTTTTTATTAAATCTTTCTCGTGTTCGTTGTCCCAGTTATATGAAACATCACCATGTTTATTCATAGTGTTCTAAACCTAAATTTGCTAGGAGCTTACACGAGTTGGGTTGAAGAAATCTTTTGAACCAATTTAAAATTTTTGGTTATTTGGGTCAGTGACATGGGCACCTCGAATAGAGTCACTACCCAACCCAACCCTCTATTTTTGGGTTGGGTTGTTAGGTATAAATCATTCACAAGTCACAATGCATTACTAACATCGACTACAAACGTCAAATATTTTTAATCTTCATAATATTTTAAGAGTCGGATAGGGTAAGGTAAGGTTGGCTCGTAATTCTATTTTTGGGCTGGTCAAGTTGACCTGACCATAACAATGTCAACTCGAGAACTGACATGACCCAACCCAAACCGAAAGAGAAAAATGTAACTTCAATTGGGTAGTTCGGGTTGGTTGAGTTCTTAGATCATATGAACATCTTGAAAATCCAGTACCATAATCTACAAACGAAATCAACTTTTTTCATGTTGTATGACGTTCACATACTTTTTTCTCAGGTCTCGTGGAGATATTTCCTCCAAAACGATAACGATAGCAGACGACGGATTGAGCATGGATGTCGATGTCGACTTGTTTTGATTAGGGATAAACTGTAAAAGGGATTTGGGAGTGGATTTCATGAGGAAATGATTTGTAAGTAATGTGTGTAGAATCAGCTTCATTTTCCTCTTCATTTCTATGTTGTCCTAAATCTACACTATGAATTGAGTCAGTCCCAAGAGAATTTGAAAATACTTGTACCTTTACAATAGTTTATTGAGCTCAACATTGTGATTTCTGTAACATATATTTTTTTTATACCTAAAATACAACCTTTCATTGTATAAAGATTTGAAATGCGAGCGTATTTGATAGAGGATCGATGGCGTTCTTTTAGCCTTCAATTTTACTCGTATATTTTATCCTTCTAATTTTACTCGTTTATTTTAAAATACAACCTTTCATTGTATAAAGATTTGAATATTTAACGTTTGTAACTCATGTTAGTGATACATTTGAAACGTGTAGATATTTAATATTTGAACGAGTAGAACTTTTTTAAACAATTAAAAAAAATACAATCCCACAACCCAACCCAACTCAACCCCGAGTTGAGTTGGGTTGGGTTGTAATGTTCATATTACCAACTCAACTAACTCAAAATTTCGAATTGGTTCTAAAGATTTTATCAACCCGACCCAATCCATATACACTTTTAGTCCCAATATCAGAGAGAATCCTTCATACGATCTATACCTTGTTTTTTTTTTTTTTTTTT
>NW_019648015.1:3269-3608 GCF_002806865.2 Cucurbita pepo subsp. pepo
TATATATATATATATATATATATATATATATATATATATAAGATAATAGAAATGGGCCCAATAGCTCGGCCCAGTATCTCGGCCCAAATGTTCGGCCTATATGAATATACCACCGGAAAGAAGCCCACGTGGGCGCAGTGAAATGACAACCACACGCTTCAAATAAAATTTAAAAAATAAAAATAAAAAGAAAAAGAAATGGGAACCACAAAATTATTTGCTGACGTGGTATTATCAACGCGAAAGAGTAATCCGGTAAACCAATGCTGGAACGCCACGTGTCAATATCATTCAGCAAAATCTTGGAATTCATTGGATGAAAAATATTATATCACTATC
>NW_019648016.1:0-3605 GCF_002806865.2 Cucurbita pepo subsp. pepo
AGAGCAAAGACCATATAAAGCTAATGTAGTCTTCTTTGGTCATCATTAGAGCCATTTGTCTTACGAGTAAGATTCTCTATCTATAAGGCTCCTCTAGATCTATTTGTCTCGTGAGTTGTATTAGTTCGAGTGGGTATAAACTTTATTTTTGTTCAGGCAAACAATGTGCTCACGTAGAGCACAAACCATATAAAGCTAAGGAAGTCTTCTTTTGTCATCTTGAGAGCTATCTACCTCACGAGTACGATTTTCGTACGAGTGAATATAAACTACATGTTAGTGATATAATATCTTCTAAGACCTCACCCACAACACTATAAACCAAAATTTGGAGGATTTAAATGTAAAAAAATCCATGTCAATTCAGACATAGCTCATGGAATAAAGACATGTATTACCTTATTTAAGGTCAACGGTTCCGTTCTCGTAGTGTTCTAAAAGATTAAGGAAAAGAAAAAAGAAAAAAAAAAAACAAAAACTAGTACCTTGCAGCCCTCCAAAAAGATAGGAAGCCAATTGCTTGAGATAGATTTTCATAAAGCTATCAGTTTGCCCTGAAATGGCCTTCCTTAGCTATTTCCAACCTTTCTATGTTATTGAGCCAAAGCCACAGCCTACAACAAGAAACAAGCCTTTGTAAGAAACCAAGGACCAACGTGTGTTAACAAGAATCAATAATTTCCCTCTGTTTAAACAGGGCTACTACCTAAGAACATTGCCAATGAAAATTTGTCTAGCCACTTCGGCTTTGTGTTGGAGGATGAAAGTCCCACATCGGTTAATTTAGGAAATGATGATGAATTTATAAGTGAAGAATACTAACTCCATTGGTATGAGGCCTTTTAGGAAGCCCAAAGCAAAGCCATAAGAGCTTATGCTTAGTCATATCCCCTACCAATAGTTATATACTGTGAACCGTTGTTGTTACTCTCTTGCTTGCATATATAACGTCTCTTTCAAAATCTCTCTCTGCCCTCATTTTCTAAAACTTCTTAAACCGAGGTCAGAGACTCGAGCATACGTCGCTTGGTCGTAGGCGACATAAGAACAAATTGGTTTAGCTCACTTGTCGTTGGAAAGTGAGTGCCGCACAATCGCAAGTCCGCTGCCATCAAGAGTGTGATTGTGAAGTGACAATATCATTCCATTGTGGAGAGTCGTGTTCATCTAACATGGTATCAGAGCCATTCATCTAACACTCTGCACTTTGCAATATGAACAGATCGAAACCGATACAATGTCGCCTAATTTCAATCACATCTTTGCCTCATGGTAAGCTCAGAGACCTGATCAGCAATTTTAAATTCCGTTTCGTAGCCTCATCACCAGTGAACTCAACAGTTTCGGAAGCTTAAACTCTGCAACAGTGAGACAGGAAGAATAAAACAAACAGGTAGTTATGAAGAGCATGGTATTAAATTTGTGGCAACATATCACGTGTCTATAGATTCAATGTAGGTGAATCAACATTACCATCTACTATTTCCATAGATATTATAAAAAAAAAAACTGAGGCATCGACATTTCTTTCAACATCTATATTTTAAACCTTGATCGGTCCAATAAGGAAGAATTTGGTCAATCAATTAGAATCTCACCTTTATCTTCTTCAGAGTAAGAATAAGCATAAATTTCCTTCTGAAGCAGTTCTGTGTTTTCTGGGGTCATAATGGATGCATGCACGCTTCTGAAAAAGATTGAAAAAGTCCCAATAAATATACATTATGCAGAAGAAATTAACTAGCCTATACAGGTTAACCTTTTGTTCTCTAGCTTCTGATGAATTTACTATTTCTTAAGGTGAGTTATATATATATATATATATATATATAAATATGTATGTATGTATAAATATGTATGTATGTATATCTTACATAGTGTCGCCAAAAATGCCTCGGATGAACATCCTCAAACGCAATACCACTTCTTCATTTTGCCCCAAGATGAACTCAAGTGATTCAATTCTGGTTGCTCCGCTGTTGTTGGGGCTGCCCAGAGATCAACAGCTAATTCAGATCAGCCAAAATCCCTGGAGAATCACAATCCCAGCAGCAGTTGAAGTCTCTTTGTTCCACTGCCAATGTGATCATGCATACAAATAAGTTTCAGATCCTGTTTACTCATGATTATATTCATGTAAAAAATTTAATAATAGGTCACTGACTCATAATCAGGCTGAAAGTAAAGTAAAACATATATACAAAGTGGCATGTCAATAGACTAGTACTTTCCACCAAATACAAGAGCAGAAACCATTAAATCCTCATACCTCTCAGAGAGAGAAGGTATTAACTCTTCACAAACTTGAATAATTACTGAATCGCTTCTCTTCGCTTTAGTATGAGTCTGTTCAACTTCTGACAATGAAAAAAATGAAACCAACAAACTTAGTTACTAGAATAATTTTTCTATCATGAAAAATCGACATATAATAACTCCGGTATACTTTTTGACATTACTAACTAGTAATGCTTGCTGCCAAGCTGAGCTATAAGGCATACATACTCAACCCCACAGTTGTTGAACTAAAAAAAAAAAAAAAANAATCGCTTCTCTTCGCTTTAGTATGAGTCTGTTCAACTTCTGACAATGAAAAAAATGAAACCAACAAACTTAGTTACTAGAATAATTTTTCTATCATGAAAAATCGACATATAATAACTCCGGTATACTTTTTGACATTACTAACTAGTAATGCTTGCTGCCAAGCTGAGCTATAAGGCATACATACTCAACCCCACAGTTGTTGAACTAAAAAAAAAAAAAAAAGTTATGCTTATTTGTTTTCGTTTTCTTTGATTTGTCAACCTAATAAGAGCATAAAACCAATTGTCACCTACTAAAGTTCCTTGAAGGCTATTTTTTATACAATAATAAATAATGAAGGGACTCAAACCAGACTTCAAACAAAGGCTGAAAGCATCTATAATTTGAAAAGACATACCAGGAAGGTCTTCTTCAATTGAACAGTGGGTACTAAGATATAAATTAGCGCACCAATCTAAGTCTACGCCTTCACTCTTTGCAAACTCTTCTAGCAAACGGCCAATGAAATTATAAGCAATCATGCTAGTTCCATCACAAGCTTCTTGAATCATGAGGTATTGATTCTTAAACGGGCTTGGTTTACTAGGCTCCATCTGAGGCATTGCACATGACATGTTGAAAGAACTTAAACAGGGGGTTTTTGCAAGATCAATTGTGCTCTTATCCAACAAAATATTTGGTGTGAACTTGGAGGAAGGAGAGTCATCTATATGATGTGAAAATGAGATGGTGTCCTTGTTCCCCACTTGTTGGTTAGAAGATAAGTTATATGTATCTATCTGAACTTTGGATTCCATGAATGAAGAGCAGAAATTAAAAGAAGAATCTAAAGAGCCCTCCCTGGTAAAATGCGTAAGTTCTGAACATTGGAGAGGCCTAACATCAGGACTTTTCATGGACGCCTGACTAGGGGACAAGACATTCCCCACTGATGAATACCCCAGATTGCCTGGCATAGATTCCCCCATACCTTCAACATAAAAAGAATGGGACCCATTGTCGTCTCTAGGCAAGCCACCATCACAACTACCACTGCCATCATCATCAAAATCGTCATC
>NW_019648017.1:0-994 GCF_002806865.2 Cucurbita pepo subsp. pepo
GATTGATTAAATGCATCTGGTATGTCATTTAGTTTAAAATCGCATTATAGGTTAAACATAATCATGTATTTTAATTGTTTTTTTAAATATAAATGTTATATTTGAATATTTTTTATTAAGTTGTTTTCTTATAGAAATAAGATGATTTCTTAATTAGGATGTATTTTCCATATGCATTTGAGTATAATTGTTATGCTTGGAAATTAAATTAGGATATTTATTTCTTAAATTGAATGCATGATATTTACCTAATACCATTATGGTTTGTTTTAATATAATTAGAATTTTTTGTAATCTATTAAATTTAATTTTAAAGAGTTTAAAATGCTAGATTTTTAAGATCATTCCATAAGGGAATTAAAGAGGAATGAATTTTAAATAAAAATTGATTATAAGGGAACTATGTCTAAGGAAGGTTCTGGCGAGGCTGAGGTATTTAAGCTGACAGAAAACGAACACTTGTACCNATAAGGGAACTATGTCTAAGGAAGGTTCTGGCGAGGCTGAGGTATTTAAGCTGACAGAAAACGAACACTTGTACCTCGGAACCGACTTGGGAGTTGAATTAGTCAAATTTTATTTAATTTCATTAAGCAAGCTCATGATGTGATTAGTTTTTTTTAGTAGTTTAAAAACTTGGTAATTCACATTAAAAGTAATCCAACCAACATAAGGGTTAAGGGTAGATTGGAAACTTAGATAAATGAGATTAGTCTAGTTTGTCTAAGTAATAGAAAACCCTATTTCAAAATACTTAGGTGGAGAAGGACATCTGTCAATATAAAGATATTAAGGACACATGTCAGGATATCCTACGTTCTCTATTGTTGATTCACACCGTGAGATTCATGTCGGACCTCGTGGCAGCTTTTAGACCATCCCCACACAGTGTTTGCATGAGTGAATATCAACGTGAATCTTGAGAAAGTATTTATAGTAAATGAGAGAAGGAAATGTGTCAACATATCCTATGGTCTCCATCATTGGTTCATAA
>NW_019648017.1:2726-3599 GCF_002806865.2 Cucurbita pepo subsp. pepo
GGAGCCCTTAATAGTTAACCAAAGTTGTTAACAATTTAATTTCTCTTGAGAGTCAAGTGGATCCTAATCATTAATTCGATAAGTCTAATCGTAGTGGGAGAATTATGAGATGATTCAATAAGTCTAAAATTCAAATTGTCATGTTAGAGGACCAATTTAAGGGCTTATTACCCTCAAAATAGTTACGAGGGATGATGACGAAGGATAAATATTTTAAAGTCATAAAATCCAGAGATTTGTAGATATTCTTGATGAGGTTAAACTCATACGATATGAATCGACCTACAAAAGGAAAATTATGTATAGATAAGAAGATATAGATGTTAAAAACACGACTCGTGACAAAGAATTGAACTTAATGGGAGAAAGTAGCTAGAAGTAGACTTTCTCTCATGTTGGTAATTTTAGAGTCTATTATTATTATTCTCTAATTCATTTTTGTATATGTTAAATAAATATTTATAATTCTTTTTGTGAAAAGAAATCTAAGAGGATACATTGCATATATTATTATATGAATTTAATATATGAATTTATTATTAAAATTCAAAAGTAAAATATTTTCTCAATTTTTGCTAAAGGGTCATCTAGGATGTCTAGGATTACGAGACATGTCTCATCTTCAATAGGGCAAGTGAGATAACATGTTGGGTATAGAGCAAGTGGGATTTATTCAAATTTTTAACTTCATTACCGACTCTCACCAAATATTATTTGATTATACAAAATGTTTAGAGTTTGAGGTTCACCTTCATCTTCAATTCAACGGTTAAGAGAATAACATCNCCTTCATCTTCAATTCAACGGTTAAGAGAATAACATCACTTGATAGTAAGAACTTCCATATCAACGTCCTCAGCTGCAACAACCTCA
>NW_019648018.1:0-690 GCF_002806865.2 Cucurbita pepo subsp. pepo
GAAAATAAAAATAAAAGTAGCCAGGCGTGAAGGGGCAATTACGGAAACTAAAAGAATAATAAGGGTATAATTGAAATATCAATAATCAAACAGGTTAAAAACGAGAAATTTCCGAATATAAATACAGGCCGCTTATCACTCTCCGAAAACCCTAGAGTTTGAGAAAGGCGGAAGCCCTAGTTCAGCAATCGGAGCTTTTGCCGGCCTTTGCTCACTGAATTCAACAGCCATGGCTACTGCTAGGACCGTCAAGGATGTCTCTCCTCACGAGTTCGTCAAGGCCTATGCCGCTCATCTGAAGCGGTCTGGAAAGGTATCCATTTTGTTTCTCTATTTGGCATTTTGTTGATTTCGTGGCTTTTAAAACTTGATTTTCGATTTAAAAGAGTATTCTGGGATATCGATTTCGTGAACTAAGTGAATGCTGAATTTGAAGTTCAAATATTTCCGGCTCTCTTGTGGAGTGTGCTCGATTCTGCATTGTTTCCCTTCTTTCTTTGCTTATCTTAGCCTCCATTGTACTTCTCCTCTTTGTTTTTATCAATTATACAAGCGGTTTGCAGGTTTTAGGATGTAGACGCTTCGATATCGCTTCTGATTTTTTTTTTTTTTTTTTTTTTTTTTTTTTTTTTTTTTTTTTTTTTTTTTTTTTTTTTTTTTTTTTTTTTTTTTTTTTTTTTTTTTTTTTTT
>NW_019648018.1:1738-3599 GCF_002806865.2 Cucurbita pepo subsp. pepo
AATATATATATATATATATATATATATATATATATATATATATATATATATATATATATATAAAATTATAATTGTATCATAAAATAAAATAAAATTTTATTTTTTAAAATTAATAATAAACTCAAATATGTTCGATTTAATCTCGATTTGGGTTTATTTTATTTTAGTGGCTATTATCCACTAACATATTATTATAACAAATTGTCGGAAGAACTGAAGTTGAACTTAGAACACGAAGTCCCTTGCAGCAACGCCGACGAAGTAAACCCAAATCTATGCTTTTCAAGATCGAACTGCAACAAATGATCCTCCATTTGCAGACCTCCGATCACGATCGGCGTCCTCGGGAACTCCCCGCCATTAACATATCCTAAGCACCACAAATCCACTCCCAGCTTCTTAATCCTCACCATCGAATTCCTTCCCCCCAATTTCCACACCACTTTCCCCTTCTCCATTTCCAAATACACCACCGGCGCCCTCGGTCCCGCCGCCGTCATCGCAACGCTGCTCCCCTCAAAGCACACGCCGAACGGCTCCACCGCATTCGCCAACGTGAAGTTCAACATAGCCGCTTCCTTCATAAACGCCGTCGCGAATGCTCTGTAAANTTAGCCTACGAAGTTCTAGCATGGATAATGTCATTCTTCTTTGTTTGGTGCTCTCTATTTACTAAATTTTATGCGAATTTGATCTGTTCTAGAGTGAACAATGTTTGGTGGTTGGACTCAAAATTTGTGGAAATTGTGTTTATAGGGCTCTCCCCAATTTCATATTTTCATAACTGGATGAGTATTTGAAAATTTTTAAAATTAAATTTTAGTTTTAGTTTTTTACCATTATTCTCCGATTTTCATTTCTAGTTCTTATAATTGTTAAAACTGAAGTTATTGTTAATTTTTAATATATATATATATATATATATGTATGTGTGTATATATTTATTTATTGCTTATAATAACACACTTTAATTTTATCAATTTTTAAATTATTTTTTGATTATTTAATCCTTAATAGTAAATCGTAATTTAATATTAAAAAAAAAATAAATAAGCATGTACTAGGTTGGTTACATATGCTCTTACCTTTGAATCATCGCTAATCATCGTTACAATTTCTCAAAAGTTGTACGTAACATTTCTACTAAGAGGTTAAATTATCGTTATTAACGTTTCAATATATGAGTGGGTTCAACACCAATATTTTTAATATATTATAAAAATCAATAAAATATTATAGTAACAAAATAGCAACAAATATAAATATGTGAGTATAATATGTTGATAATAAGTTCTTTAACTCATTTAAAGTGTAAAATATTTATTTTTTAATTTTCTGTTTCTAAATTCTAGAATTCTTAGCAACATTGTCATAAAATTGATATTTTAATCTTGGGTGACAACATATCATATTTAATAAAAATGTGAGCATTATATAATAAAACAATAAAATTATAACACGTGTAAACTAAAAATTGTACTAAAAAAGCAAAAAGTTCCACAAGTTGGCTCTTCTTTTTCTTTTGGCCCATTATTCAACTAGTTTCTAATTATTATATTTTTTAAGTCTCCAAGATATGAAATTTCTTTTAAAAAAATATTTAAAAGAAAAAGAATAGCTAGAATCCTGTTGAAACATTTTTAGACTCAACCCAACATGGTACCATTGCTATTACTATTAATGTGTCTTTTATTTAGAATTTTATTTTTAATAAAAATAAAAAATTAATTTGTAAAATATTTAATTAAATTTTATATATTTTTAAAAATTATTTTTAAGAGTCTTTGAAAATAAATAATAAAATAATAATTATGAATATATATATATATATATATATATATATATATATATATATATATAT
>NW_019648019.1:0-924 GCF_002806865.2 Cucurbita pepo subsp. pepo
GTCTTGAGTTTCGTCTTTCCTTGAAACACTTGAAGGGGAAGGGAAAGAGAAAGAAGAAATCTTTCGGATTTACTTACAGTTTAGTCAAATTGATTCTTCGATAGTCTTGACTTATTAATTACCTTGACTCTCTTTTATCCCCAAAAATACGGTGGAGGATAGAATTTCTTTGATTTCAGCTCCAGCTATTAGGGGAAAACCTCTTTTAATGTTTTACCCCTATGCTGGATACAAAATATTTGATTGAAGCTCCAGCTATTAGGGAAAAAGGTCTTTTAAGGTTACAGTTATATGGGGATAGAATTTATTTTCTTGAAACTGCTTTACCAAGGGAAAAAGCTATTTTAATGTTTTACCCCTATGTTGGATAGAAAAGAATTTATTGACGCTGCTGCTAAGGTGAAGGATCAAGATCAGTTAAAGAATGAAGAGAGAGTCTTTCCTTCCAGTTCACTCGAATGAATCTTGAGTTCTTCGTCTTGACTGACTGTTTCATCTTTCCTTCCAGTTCACTCTCATTCATAAGTCGTCTCCCTTCTTCCAAAGACTGTAAAGGTTCAGGTTCAGGTGATTATCATACAACCAGCCGCTTTACTTACCTTGTTCAATCAGGGACAAGAGAAAGAATCTTGTCTTGCTTCAGTCTTTCAATTGGGATTTCATTCATTTACTCGGTGATTGAGCTTCTCTTTCTTTTCCTATTTATTCACTGTAAACTCTGTCTGAGTCTTCTGACTTCTTTCTTTGATTTACTCACTCTCCCGACTGTAAAGGTGAAGGAGCTGATTAGCCAGCCTATTTACCTAAAGAATAGTGAAACCCGAGTTTACGAGGGTCGAAGCAACGAGATCGATAGGGAGAGGGGAAGGGGCGAAGAAGCTCGACTGGAAAGGAGAGGGGCGGGAGCCCGAGCAAGCAAGAAAG
>NW_019648019.1:3040-3592 GCF_002806865.2 Cucurbita pepo subsp. pepo
ACCAGTTCAGTCTCATTCTCTGTCTTGCTTTCGGCTTTCTCTTTGACTCCTCTCCTTGTAAAATCAGGTTCAGGTTTCGGCTTAGTTTACTGTGCAAAGAAGAAGATAGGTGAAAGAAGGGAATGAGGGAATCTCAGCTGCTTTGCCTTGGCTTTGAAGAAAAGAGAAATGCAAGAAGATGGATGAGAAGGAAGCGAACAATTCTGTGGTAGTTCATTCATAGGGGGTTAGTTACTCAAATCTGATTAATTTCTTTGCCTTTAGTTAGGGGAGCCCGAGTTTCAGGAGAGAAACGCATTAATAGTAAGAAGGAGCCAAGCCGAGTTAGTTGGGAGAAGGAGTGAGACCAANAATTGTAAAGGAGAAAGAAAATGTATGCTTTACCTGGCTCAATCAGAAATAGGTCAATGAGCATAAGGAATAGGATCATGAATCTCAGCTGCTTTGCCGAGTGAAAGAAAAGGGACGAAGAAGCTCAACCGAGAGGGAGAGGGGTGAAGCCTTGAGACCGGTAGGGCGAAGAGGCAAAGACGCGAGACAAAGGAGAGGGTC
>NW_019648020.1:0-3592 GCF_002806865.2 Cucurbita pepo subsp. pepo
GACATCACCATCTGTCAAGGTGCGTACGGAAAGAAGCTACTGGACACAGCTGGGCTAGAAGACAGTAACCCTACAAAGGCACCAATGGAGGCCCGACACCAGCTGAGGAAGGTCGGCACTACGACGACAATTGACTCCACCAATTACCGCAACATTGTCGGGAGCCTGCGCTATCTGGTAAACACACGNAATATGAGATTATTAATCTAATCTTTAACAGTATATGGTTGACATACAAGAGGATTGTGTTCAAGTAATAATCTAAATAGTCTATAGTATATGGATAAGGTTGGGTGCCTTATCTTAGTAACACTATTGATATGGCTCACTTTGTAATCGTTACAAATGATTTTATCCAAATCGTTCACGTGGAGACATGCAAGTGGGGGTATCCTATACAATGAGTTTGTATAAGACTGTACCAAGAAATATTTAATCTCTATTTATAAATTCATTAATTGAGAAGATTAATATTTCACATGATCATATGTGACTCGATCTTAATCATGAGTGACTTATGAACTCCAGCCTGTGAGGGCTTGTCCTTTCATTTACATGGGTGAGAATGGTTCTTTTAGCCGATTCAATATGTCTACCATTTTGGGGATTTGACCAAATAGGGAATTGGGAACATAATATCATGGGATGAAATTCACTCCTTTCCACACAAGGAAAGTAGACGAATTGTTCTCTTAAGTACTAATTGCAGGACTTGAACAATGGGCCCCACCCTCTCATTGGCCTGAGAGGGACTTGGTTTGTGATTGGATCATGAAAAAATTGTTCATTAGAGAATTAATAATAGGTAAAACGGACTTTTGACCCAGCTGTAATTATGAACAACTAGTGAAGGATCGACTTGCTTGTAATGGTTATATCAATGGACATAACTTGTCCTACGGTGCATAAGAGTGCAACTCTACGTCTATAGTGGAGTGACCTATAATTAATGAATGGAAATTGATTAATTAAAGAGTTGAATTAATTAATTTTGTATCATTGGTGCTTATAATCTTAATCTGTAGGTCCATAAGTTCTCTTTCTAGCTCAAACGCTAAAAGGTTCAATTTATTTGAAAGAAAATTTGAAGTGTTCAAATTGATATTTAATATATTATATATATTAAATATAAAGGAGAAAATAAATTTAATTTGAAATGTCAAATTAATATTTAATATATGAGATATATTAAATAAATAGATAAAATAAATTTAATTTGAAATGTCAAATTAATATTTAATATATGAGATATATTAAATAAATAGAGAAAATATATTTAATTTGAAAGGTTCAAATTAATATTTAATATATTAAATTTGTTAAATAAAAATGGAGAAAAAATATATTAATTTGAAGGTTCAAATTAATATTTGATATATTAGATAATATTAAAAAAAAAATATTTATTGTATTTGATACATTTTCATACCTTAAATAAAAACATATTTAAAATTTGAATGAGATTCAAATTAATTAAATATATATTATAATATATTATAATATCTTAATATAATTTGTATAAAGTATCATATCCTAATATATTAAATACGCAAATATATTATTTGACAAATATTCTCTAAGAGTCCCTATAAATATGACTCTCGGGTTGAGCCAAAAAGATATACGATCTCTCTCACTTTCTCTAGAGAACGAAATTACATTTCCAGAGAATTCTCGAAACTCTCCTTCTCCAATCCCTTGATTTTCTTTCAAGAGGCTCCCACAAGCCTTGACCTTGTGCTCGAGTCATAATAAGGAAAATCTTGTGGAATGTTGAAGAACTTTTACATGGTTGGAATACTCAAAGGAGTCTTGCAAGCTAGGGTTTCTACAAAGGTACTCTTCTATTTATTGCTTTATTTTAATTCTTAATAAAAATCAAAACGGTTCTCAATGGTTCTGCTACATGGATGAAGAGTTCATTTCCTTCACGTTGAACTTCATCATCCCGCAAATTCCCGAGTCAAGCTCAAAAAAATGCAGACCTAGCCCCTACCTCTAGTTGTTCCTGAATTCAATCGGTTTCTAGCTTTAAGGGTTGCTTCTAACAGTTTTATGAATAGCTCTTTTTCCTTCAGTTCTTCGCAACCCCTACCAAGTGTTCATGAAAAGTCCTTGAGTGAAGCTCTAATTTGTAGCTTGATTTGAAAAACATGGTGTTTAGACGATTGAAGGCTGTTGGAAAAGCCTTGAGAAGATGGAAAATGAAAGATTCTGCATGGCCAAGCCTTAATGGATCGCCATCAAATTCGAGGATTTGGGATTGTTGTTCTTTGGTTGGAGTGATCTTGACAAGCTTCTCAAGTGTGTCTGAATCGAGGCCATGTCCATCAGTGAGAGCATCGAGAAGTTCTTGCCGAGTTATGTTGAGGGATTTAAGGATTATTGAATTATTTCTTGTCCTTCGGGAATCAAGAATTGAGATCAGTGCTCGTCCGCCATTGTTGAGGCCACTCTGCTCTATTGGCGATTTCTTGTTTGTGGCTACATACCCAAACAAAGCTTCTATAAGGTTGCCATTAAAGTTGAAGAACTGATATGAGATCAAAGAAGAGAGCAAAATCAAAATGAAATCTCTTTCAAATTGAATTATGATGATGGGTTTTATGTGAAAGAATCGCCATGAATCTTGTCGCGCACCATGGATGATCAACATCTACGTTTCACAAGAAACAACTCTCCACGTCACTCTCCAAACGCTAACCTTCAGCCAGACGATTCTCAGCCAACGCCCCCCAAGCTACCCAGAAACACTTGCAACAAAGAAATAGAAGAGAAAGAGAGGAACGAAGATCTTTTCNAGTCAATTGTGGATGCTTTCTTGACATTTGAGAGCTCTGAGGTGAGTGATTCCATAGATGATAATCCAAGTATTACGTATTCGGTTTCTATTTCTTTTTCTGATTTGAGATTTTTTGAATCTGTGTCTGAGAATCGTTTTTTCCCTTCCGATTTTAGGACTTCTTCGACAATGAAATGAAGTAATGTGGTTTTTATGTCCGTGCTTTTTACATTTAAAACTCTTAAGAGTGAATTGAGATTGAAACCTTCTGCATTACCTCTCGTTATTCCTGAATTCAATCGGTTTCCAGATTTGAGAGTTGCTTCTAATAGTTTTGTAAATACCCCTTTTTCCTTCAATTCTTTGCAACCCCTACTAAGTGTTTGTGAAAAGTCCTTGAGTCGATTCAACTCTGATTTGAAGCTTGATTTGAAAAACATGGCATTTAGACGATTGAAGGCCGTTGGAAAAGCCTTGAGAAGATGAAAAATGAAAGATTCTGCATCGCCAAGCCTTAATGGATCGCCATCAAATTCGAGGATTTGGGATTGTTGTTCTTTTGTTGGAGTGATCTTGACAAGCTTCTCGAGTGTGTCTGAATCGAGGCCATGTCAATCCATGAGCGCATCGAGAAGTTCTTGTGGAGTTACGTTGAGGGATTTAAGGATTATTGCAATGTTTCTTGCCCTTCGAGAATCAAGAATTGAGATTAGCGCTCGTCCACCATTGTTGAGGCCACTTAGCTTTATTGGCGGTTTCTTGTTTGTGGCTACATACTCAAACAGAGCTTCCATAAGTTGCCATTAAAGC
>NW_019648021.1:0-1710 GCF_002806865.2 Cucurbita pepo subsp. pepo
CAAAGCACCAACCAAAAAAGATGACATCAAGAGATACCAAACAAGAAAAAGGAAAACTTTGGAACAAAAAAATAATAATAATAATAATAATAAATAATAATAATAATAATAATAAAAAAAATTAGCAGCTTGCTGTCAACTTGACAGCAAACTGCTGTTCTACCTAAACTAGAGCGCCTGCTGTGGAAATGACAGCAGACTGTGTTGTAGCTGCATACAGCAGCCTATCTTCNCTACAGCAGCCTGCTGTGGAAATGACAGCAGATTGTGCTTTAGCTGCATACAACCGCCTATCTTCCTTTGTGTAAAAAAATAATAATAATAAAATTTGACAGCAATCTGCTGTATTCAATGTATACAGCAATCTGCTAATGAATACAGCAGTCTGCCATGATTATTAATATAATAAAAAAACAATTAAATTTTAAAATTTTGACAGCAATCTGCTGTATTCAATGAATACAGCAGTCTGCCATGTTATTAAAAAAAAACAAAACAAAACAAAAAAAAAAAAATCCCCAAGAAGTCATCCCTTGTGTTATATACAAACTACTTCCACAAGAAATAACCTTCACCTTCACACTTACAAGCAACCAAGAAAAAAAAACAACTTTTAGCTTGCAACCGACAATCATGGCACTGAGAACAAGAGAAAAAAAAATGGTGCGAGGGAAGGAAGAAGTGCAGCAAGATAAAGTGCAAGAAATAAATCAAGATCTCTTTCTAACGGGCACCGGTTCGAAACGAAAAGAAAAGAGCAAGAACAAAATGGAGAACCTCCCAACACAAAAAGGAATATTCGCAAACGAGGAGGCGAACAACAGGTATGAACTCTTCAAGTCAAGAGTAGTGTTGGTGGAAAGAAGATTCCCAGCATTTTACCCTACATTCCCGGAGTCCTTTCTTAACGCCATCAACGATCTAGGGTGGGAGATGTTCTGTCACAAAAGGGAACAAGCTATAGTGCCGATAGTGAAGGAGGTTTACGCAAATATTGATCAAGTGGAAGGGTACACAACATTAGTAAGAGGTAAAATAGTTGAGTGGAGCCCTAAAGCCATCAACCAACTGTTTCACCTACAATCTTTTGAGTATGCCACCTTCAACGAAATGGTGCTAGCCCCATCAGATGATCAACTTGAGATGGCCTTGAAGATGGTAGCCATAGAAGGAACACGGTGGCAACTCTCGAGAGGAGAAGCAAGGACGATAATAGCAGCAAACCTCAACCCAGAAGCAAAAGTTTGGGCTGCCTTCATAAAAACCAACTTACTACCCACTACACATGATACTACATTGTTAGCTGACAGATTTTTACTTGTGTATGCAATCGAAATGAATTTGAGCATCGATGTGGGCAAGATTGTAGCGGATGAGATTGTCAAATGTGCAAGTAAGAAAGTGGGGAGGCTGTTTTTTCCACAGCTGATAACCATGCTGTGCCTGGAGGCTGCAGTCCCTTTTCATGAGGAAGAAGAAAGACTTGAGGCAAGGAATTTGATCGACTACATAGAAACCCATAGGGATGGCGCCAACAGTGGCAAAAAGAGGGACAGCAGAGCAACAGACGATATGGATCAACGGCTGAAACAGCAAGAGGCTTTACTTAGCTGGTGTGAAAACAGTAAAGGGAGTTGTAAGGCGTTTTGGTCTTATGTCAAAAAGAGGGATGAGGAAATACATAAAGCCTTAAGAACCAAGTCCAAAAAT
>NW_019648021.1:2792-3592 GCF_002806865.2 Cucurbita pepo subsp. pepo
AAAAAAAAAAAAAAAAGAATTTTGTCATGATAAGAAAAAGTTAATGAAATAAATTATGAAGCCAAGTCACACAAGCAAAGGTAGAAGGAATGGTAATCATTTTAGTAGTGTTTTGGGAAATACGGTGGAAGAGAGGAATGTGTTATTTTTCTGGTTAGTTTTGGTGATAAGTGTAGGGTGAAAGGTGGAAAATAACTAATTTGAGGAAGGAATATAAAGAATGTGATCTAAATATATCTTTGATGAATACTCTACGAACATTTTGTTAATGAGAAGAAAAGGGGAGAGTGGAGAGAATGATTGCTCAAGGATGAGCAATCTTTTAAGTTTGGGGGTGTGATAACTGTCTAAATGTAGAGTCATATCAAGTCTTTTTGTAGTTAATATTGCACTCTTATTCACCATTTTCTCATTTATTCCCCATTTATTCTACTTAGTGAGCATGAAATCGTTTATTGCGGTCCAACATGAAAAAAATATGATTTTGCATAAATCGATCTTAATTGTATATTTAATTGAGTTATGTGGTAAAATTTCAGACATTTATGCTAAACCATGTGGGAGTAGCAAATTTGAAAACAAATGGGGGAGGACATGGAAATTTTAAAAACACGTCAGCAGTCCAAGTGGGCCATTGACTACCAATGAGGAACATCTTATGTGGACAACTTATTCCTTTTCAGCTCTAAAGAGAAACTCATGCTCAATATAAAAGGAAAAGAAAGACCAAGAGGAGGAGCCACATTTTNTCTAAAGAGAAACTCATGCTCAATATAAAAGGAAAAGAAAGACCAAGAGGA
>NW_019648023.1:0-465 GCF_002806865.2 Cucurbita pepo subsp. pepo
AAAAATATATATATATATATATATATATATATATATAATTTCAAAACAGACATGTCTCCCATAGTTAACATCATGTTCAGTCATAACTCAGTTTTAAAGTTCTAAAGAATACAAATAATTAATATCTTTATGTGAAACATATAAAAAATAGCTTGAAGATAAAACTTGCGTAAATAAATTATGCTTGCATTCTACAGAAAAACAATAACTAAGTCAACGGTGCACCTTTGTCTCGTTCAGTGAATACTGAAAGGAGCCGCCTCTGCTACCCTTCAAAGAAGACCAAGCATTCAAGAATGCTTCAGTGGAGAGGCCTGAGTACTTGTCCTCAATGTAAGTGAGATCAATAGAAGGAATCAGGCTGGATGGGAAGTTTAGCTGCCAGAATTAAAAATAATAATAATAAGCTTTCTCACCTTCTAAAAATATGTGAGCCAAATCAATATGGATGAAATTAAACATATC
>NW_019648023.1:902-3589 GCF_002806865.2 Cucurbita pepo subsp. pepo
ATGCCGAAAATAAAGTTTTGTACCTGGGATAATGAGAGTGTGGGAAAGGATACCCCTAAAAAGAAACCAAAAACGCCTCCAACAAATGTTGTAACTAGAATCCTCATTATCTCATTAGGATTTCTCATGTTTCCGCTGCACATTAATACAAGTTGAAAATAAATATTCCAAATGAAAAGAAATAAAAAATTGCAAACAATCGATGGCTACAGGAAGCAAAAGCCCACATAATCTAATAAGAAAATAAGAGGTTGATTATGATTTAACCTGCGTGTAGGGTTCACCATACTGTCCAAAACGTTCAAGTTCCACGTTTAAAAAGTATGTCTCTGAAATCTATCAGTGTAGGAACTAGGAATGACATTGAGTAATCAATTTACAGTTTCCAGAACGCCAAGCTTGAATCTGATGTCAAACCACGCCTGAAAAGATGAACAAAGAGAGAAACCAACCTCTTAAGCAAAAAGTTGAATAATTAAACAAAGAGTTCGCAACTTGTCTACACTAGAGTTTCAGAAAAGTCGTGGCGACACCACAACGTATACGGCAAGCATCAAACGCGGTCACAATTGCCGGACGTCGCCCTGGTCTACAATTCACATGCTTAATTTTGTAGCCACTATAAATTCACTTGAACCGCCAACATTGCAATAACTAAGATTAACAACCAAACTGGAAAAGACAGCTCGAAGAAACAGCCCTCCACATTTAAACTCAATATTTGAAGACAGGCAAAAACACTAATGATGCCATTAATACTGATTCTAAGGAAAAATAAATCACGGCAGGGAACAAATTTCGGGTCGTCCCATCAAGAAAACCAGGAATTGACAAACTCCATAGTTAGAAATTAGAAAACATGGGCGAAATCAGTTGGTGCAAAACGAAAGTAGAGCGAAATAATTCTGTGAAAGGAAAACCTGGAACGAGAAATACTTCCAAACGGCCGATCTACGTCTACGAACAGGTGGAAAACCACCGATCTGATTGAAAAATGTGAACAGCGGTCAGAAATGCACAGCCAGCGACGCAAATGAAAAGAACGGTGAAAGAAGAGAAATGGTTGTTGATCTCCGAAGAAATCGAAGAAACAGTGGGAATTTTGAATTTAGGCCAACTTTGGTTATAACAACTTAGGCAAAAAATTTAATGCCAATTTGTAATAATTTAATTTCGTCCCAACTTTTTTTTAATTACATTTGACTATTACATATATTTTTACTATTTAATAATTTTGACTTTATAACTTATAAATTGATTGCGTTGGTTTATTAATTATTAATTCGTAACAAAAATTTAAATGGTTACAAATTTGAAGTCCATTGTTATACGAAAATTGAAAGTATCACATAGATATAAACATGTGAGACCAAAAAAAATTATTTTTATATTCTTGAAAAGCTCTTTTATTTTGATCAAAATTTTAGATTGTAGATGTTTTAGATGATCATTGATGTATTTTGTTACGAGCCCAAATCTGCGATCAAGTTATAAGTCTCTTGTAAGTGGAGGTAAACGTAGTAAACGATGTTTGCATGAAAGAAGATGTAGAATTCTTCATTCGACATAATTTGAATAAATGTATATAATGCGTGTACACATAGAGTGACATTGTATCATATTAGTTCGCTAAAATATGTTTGGATGGATAGTATTATAATTTTATGCAGCATATATTGTGTTAGCCAATGTGAAAAATATTCTTCACCATTAGACTCAAAACAATTAAATTAAAAACATTTAGTCAACCATATTAATGACATTAAATGCATGAAATAACATTTCAACAATTTTAATTAAGAACTTTTCAAGATTGTAAGACTTAAAAAGAGGGAATTAAAGCTTGAAGACTGAATAGATAACCATTCAAACTCATGAATTAAATCTATAGTTCAACCAAAATTTTGGCAATTGACTTCTTAGTTGGTGCTCCACTCTTTTGCCCTTTTTTTTTTTTAATGAACTACAAGCTTCTGCCAATCAATTTGCTAACTTAGGAGCTATGTAGAATCCCTACATTTCTTTATATATGTATATCGACCACCTTATAGCCTAACATGAATGTAACTCAATCCATAATATTCTAAAAATATTAGTGTTCAGATAAAAGAAATGTAAATGACAAAATAAAGACGTGGTTACTCATTAACAATGAAAATAAAATAGCTATCGGTCGACTCCGACCTAAAATTATTTGTTAAAAAAAAAAAGGGAAAATCTTCTTGTATGCAACTAAGCCAAAAATGACTATTGTCATGGTATTGCCTCAATCTGGTGCATTCTGCAAAATGACTATTTTCGTGGAGTACTTACTTGTATCATTCCATATTCATCTTCTTCATCGTCTTCAGCAACAATTACTGGGGAAGTCATTGGGAAAATGGCCACTGCAAATATATCTGTGGATCCAAGCTGCTCTCCAATCTTCATTTTCAACTCGGAGCTGAGGGCTAATAAATTATGTAATACTTGGTTTTCCTACAAGGGTAGACAAAAATGGCATTTTACAGAGAACAGAAACAGCCTTGAAGTATAAATTCATAATCTACCAGTGACCAAAAACGATCCTACTAATGAAGATGAAAAGGAGAGATTCAAGGTTTCAAGTTGAAGTGCTTCCTTGGGATTCTCTCAATGGGAGCTTCTCTTATCTAAATAAAGAAAGTTTCCATCAAATTTCTTCTTTG
>NW_019648024.1:0-3587 GCF_002806865.2 Cucurbita pepo subsp. pepo
ACTTTTCTTCAATTCTCTAGCAGACTTTGTGAAGCTAACTTTTTTCTGTTTCCTGATAACGCAGTTCTCACAAGGGCTCATATCAACAGATTTCAGACCTTCCAAAAATACCTTCCGACTATGTCCAATTCTATTGTGTCATATACTTCAATTTGAAACACTTCAGCAGCAGCAGCTCTGTTCATACACCTTGCAGTGGGGTATAAAGTTCCAGATTTTGTGCCACGTGCTACCATCATAGCACCCTTCATAATCTTCCACGAACTCTTACCAAACTTTGTTGCATAACCTGTGCAATCCAACTGACCAATAGAGATCACGTTCTTCTTGAGACTAGGAATATATCTAACATCCTTTAATGTCAACTAATTTTCTGTCGGAGTTTTTATGCAGACATTCTCTTTTACTTCGATCTTCAAATCTTTATTGTTGGCAAGATACACATCTCGAAACTTCCAGACTTGAAATTTCGAAACAACTCTTTATTTTGAGACGAATGAAAAGACGCACCTGAATCCAAAATCAGAGACTCAATCGGACTATCCACGCTAAGGATTAGAGAATCCCCAATGTCTTCTGGTAAATGTATCGAATCATCGTCATTCTCTGCTAAGTTAAAATCTTAATAAGAACCACACGGTGAAAAAAAACTAAATCGGGGTTAATATTTTTTGACATTATTGTGATGAGTGTAACTCTCATATTGTAATTGCACACTATGGAGTGTTCATGAGTTTCATTAGGTTTTGTTGAGACATTTTTTAGATCCATTATTTGACTTCAATTTTTTAACCTAAGCAACCCTTATTAAATAATGGAATCAACCCACACCAATGAATATTTGTGTTAGGTTGGGTAAGACCGGGTCATTTGTTTAAATTTTATTTTCAATAAAAAAAAATGTTAATTTATTAAAAAAAAAATCTATTTATTTATTTTAAAACATTGAATGACATTTTTTTTTTAATTCAATCTCAATATATATTTTGAAAAATCACCCTCTAAATACTTCAAAAAATTATTTTAAGAGATTATAGAATAATTAATAAAAAAATTAATTGAGTTTTTTAAACACCCATGAATTGATTACTTACTCAGTATTGTTTAACTCATTCATGCTACTCTCTGGTGGAGTTTCCATAAGACCCCTAACGAGTTTCAAATGTATATTTTTCAATTAAAAAACCCGTTATCAAACATGGTTCTATTTTTATTGTAAACAATGAAGGAGAACTCGTTACCAAACATGTCCATAATTGCCTTCATTCACAACAAGAATATAAAATATTGAAACGTCATCCTTGTTCATCAACTTTAAATTTAAAGGACCATTGCATTACACTTTAGAACAGGTGTTACTGCTAACAACAGATGGTTAACAATAGCTCCCATGGGTGGTTTTGAAAATAACTAAAATATTACTAATAATAAATAAAAAAAATTATACAAGCTTAACATGGTCGTGGTTACCCATTCCAATATAACAATAATATGTTTCTTTAGTTTTAGTGGGTGTAATTGACAATGGAACCTAATTTTACTGATATAAAAGTGGAACAAATCGAGCACAAATATTCTCATATTTACAAAATGAATTCATTTTCAACACTTTCACGGTCTCTCCTATTGTCATTGTTCTTTGCTACCCTATTTACTAACATCGATGGAAAAATCTTCCGAAACCCACCGATTACAGTAAACATAACAAATGTTCTAAGAAGTCATGATCAGCTCACTATTCACTGCAAATCTGGTGATGATGACTTGGGAGTCCATCATCTCCCACCTTTGAGCGGTTACGCTTTTAGTTTTCGACCAAACTTTTGGGGCTCAACACAGTTTTACTGCACCTTCCAGTGGTCTGGCTGGTCGCATTACTTTGATATATACAAGGATGATAGAGATAGAACCAAATGCAACGATACTCTATGTTTGTGGTTAGTGGTTGAACATGGTATTTGTATGTTCAACTATAAAACCAAATTGTATGATATTTGCTACACATGGCCGGCTAAATGAATATAAAAAATCGATATATCCATGAATTGGAGGGTTTTGATTATGATATTATAATAAATCGATATAAATTTGATACGGTGTATTAGTTTTAATGAATTATATTATTAAGATTTGTTAAGGTATTTCAATGCATAAAATACTTATTTATTAATTTCTTCCACTTTGATCGGAATTATTTGCCCTCATTTATCGAAATCTCCCATCATTTTTTCGAACATAAATCAAACTCAAATATGACAAGAATACAAAACCAAATTAACTTTCTTTCTTTTTTTTTTTGTTATAAAATTTAAACATCTCATTAGCTTTTAATGTTACGTTACTTGTCTATATTATTTCGATGAAAATGGGTCCGATTTCAATGTGGGCGCAGTCTCGAAGAATATCATTATTTTTATTTGCTAATCTATTTACTATGGAATTATCAATTGAATTTATAGCCACCCAATCAAAATAATTCATTTTATAAGCTTGTTCAAATGGAAATGATTAGTGTCACGGTCTTACATCAATCGCATAATGGAATTTGTTTATTACGACTCTCAAGTGGTCCGATGGGCGACACTCGCATAATAAACTCAGTTTAGTTTGACCCGCAAATGCTTCCACTAATGAGAAACTGTCGTATTATAGTAGTTTGACCCATACATTTTGACCGTTTGCAAATAAGGTATGAACTACCCTAAGCATAATTTAGTAGATACGGTATGAATTAAGATCACAAAGTTCGGTAGTTCAATTTCTTACTCCTAAAATGTTGAACTTAAAAAAATGAAAATTTAGAGACCTATTGGACATAGTCTTAGGTTTACGGACCAAATAGATATAAAGTTGAAAGTTTGTCGTGGACTAAACGTATAATATAGATAACTTTGAATGTCCAATATGCTTTTAATCTTACATGATTTTAAAACTTCATCATAAAGTATGTATTCCATCTTATTGGAGGTCCTAATGATGATGAAAGAGATGTCATTCTACAAATGGGTCAAACCCTTACCTTGTTTAAGATATTTGAAGGTGGAGAATATAGGGCTTGGATTCTTTGCTCCGACTAGTCTATGAATCCACAAGTAATGAGAGTCGAGATGGTCACTGTTGAGAGTCGAGATTCGATATGGGTCAAACCCCTTACCTTGTTTAAGATCTTTGCTCCAATAGGCTGAGAGTCGAGATTCGATGGATTTTGTGCAGATGGTCACGGTTGATCATCTGATTCTTGTCATAATGGCAGTTTCGTAATTATCCATATCTTCAGGGGTCATTAGGTAGTTTGTAACTTTCAGAATATANCATTATTAAGACGGTTGTCCTTGTTCAATCCTCTTAATTTCTTTTCTTGCATTCATGGGGTCTTACATGGATGGCTTTTCTTCATTTTTTGGTGTGTTACATTGGATAAGGAATTATTACTATTTTTCTAAAAAACAAATCCATAATTTTCCTAACAATTCTTCATCCCTTCTTGGTCATTATTAAGACGGTTGTCCTTGTTCAATCCTCTTAATTTCTTTTCTTGCATTCATGGGGTCTTACATGGATGGCTTTTCTTCATTTTTTGGTGTGTT
>NW_019648025.1:0-3586 GCF_002806865.2 Cucurbita pepo subsp. pepo
TGCTTCCCGGAAAGACCAACCGTCTAAAGGTTCAAGACGGTTTTTTTAGTGTTCCGACCGTGTGAACCGGATTCTACTCTGGGTCAACGAGCAATTGCCAGACCGTCATGCCTCTCTCTTCCATAAATGCAATAAATTTAAAATCATTTCTTTAAATTATTTTTTTTTTCTTGTCTTATTCTCTCGCATTTCCTTTTTGGGTAATTTTCTTTTTAATTCATGTGACAGAATATATAATAATAATTAAAAAACTAACTCGGTCATAATTTTAAACAATATGATTTATTTAATTTAATTTAATTTAACCTATTTCACTAATATATATATATATTAGATATTTTAATAATTCAAATCATTAATTTCTAATTTTTTTAAAAAAAAACTTCAAAATTATATATATGGTAACTAGGAATTCAGTGAAGGGTATTTACGTCTTTTCGTGCCCTTGTCTTGTCTTCTTCTCGTTTGTGGTTGGTTGGCTGTGCCACGACACGAGATAAACGTTCTCGACTTCTAGTGGTTAATTTCTTTATGAGTTTCTTTTTAAAAATATATTATTCTTTTTATTAATTATTTTTTTGACAAGAAAAAGAAAAATGGACGGTCTACAATAATTGGGATTATCAATTTTTTTTTTATTTAATTATTTTTTTAAGTACCATGCATCCGTTACTATTAGCTCATCAATTTTGGACAAAACAGGTAAGAATGAGTTGTTTTCCCCCCCTTTTTTTTTTTTTTTTAAATTATATATTTTCTCGGTTTGAACTGAGTTGAAATTTTAAAAAATAAAAAATACAATTCTTTTTGCGTATTAATTTTTATTTTTGTCAAGTCAACTCGACCAATCTTAAAATAGTTAATCTATATAAGATTTTTTTTTTCAACTCAACCAACAACACTCCTAAACTAAGCGTAGTCAACGAAGTTGATATATATTCAAAAGAGTAGTAGATACTAGTAGTTATAATCTCGG
Source organism: Cucurbita pepo subsp. pepo (assembly GCF_002806865.2). Classification (NCBI taxonomy): domain Eukaryota; kingdom Viridiplantae; phylum Streptophyta; class Magnoliopsida; order Cucurbitales; family Cucurbitaceae; genus Cucurbita; species Cucurbita pepo. Next base: position 977 of record NW_019648025.1, read on the forward strand.
CTATTATTAATTTATATATTTATTAAAATTAAAAAGAGTTTATAATATTAAAAAAATAAACTTGACTAAATTTATAATTTCTAAAAGATTTAATAAAAACGTGAAAAAAAAAATTACAAAAATATATTTTATTTATTTAAGCTAGATTTGCAACTTTGGGAGAGTGGACCCAAAAAATAGAGGAGTCCAAAATGCACAATGATTTTTCACCCAAAAGACAAAAAATACTTTATCCTTAAAAAAGTTGAATAATCATTGGGATGGAACATTTCGCCCCCTCCAAGTTTTTAATATAATATTAACCTTTGCTTTAAATAATTTAATTTCGTATCTTTTATTTTATTTAGACGGTCCTGACTTGATTTGATTTGTCACAAAATTTTACACTCTTTGATGCTTAAGTTAGTGTTGAGTACAAAATGGTGTCAAGCTCTATAGGTGAGTAAAACATATTTTTGTGAGAAATTGTAGATTTGATGTTGATCATGTCTTTGAAGTGTGGATGGATTTGCTCGTTAAAGGTTTTGGGTCAAGTTATAAGCGACCTCGACATTACCCACTATTCACCTTGGCACGTTGAGGTCATACTATGACACGTGCATCTTAATGAGGTTGTCTCACGTGAGAAGTCTTTTATTTTAACTCGTGTAACACTAACCCCACTTTGAAGCAACGAGACAGTGGTTGTACTTGAACCATAGTGTGTAAGTAACCAATAGGAGCAACTATTTTAAAGGACTATATTTACAATAACCCAACTTTAAAAAAAGTTTACTTTTTTAAAATAAATATTCGAAAGTAAAAAAATATATATATATTTGGGCCCAAGTGGAGTTGGAACGAGTCACACGGGGGGATGGGGCGAGTCGACTCGGCACTACCCGACAAAAATCCTGGAAAGGGAAGATTTAAAATTAGACAAAATCAGGATATTTTAATTTTATTATTTTACTATTTTAAGCAATGTATAAATAATGTTGGAATATCAATTTAATAAATATTGATAGATCCAAAGATTATTATAATTGTGAAACTCCATGATTTTTTTTTAAAAGAAAATTAAATAAATAAATTCAAATTGATTGATTTATTTATTTATTTTTATTGATGTTGAACTATAGGTATACCTATATCATTATTGATGAAAATTATATATTAAAATTATTAAAAATTGAAGATAAGTTAAATAAAATTAAACAAATAAATCTCAAGTCAGTGTAATTAATGATATATTTTAATCATATTCCTATCATCAATCCAATAATAAATTATAATTAAATTTATTTTATAAGCATCCCTCGGATCGGAATTATTTTATAATTAAATTTACCCAATTTCGAGCTCGATTTTAGATAAATAATTTTTAAAATCTCTATTAGACATTAAAATTATATTAAATATTATTAACACCATTGAACTCCGTTTGAAAAGGTTAAAAAGAAGTCAAATTGGTCAAAATAGATAAAACCGGTCCAAATGAATGGACTAAAATGGTTTAATTGAAGTACTTTAACGTCTCGAACAAATTAGAAGAAAAAATTATTGTTGGGAGAGAGTCTCGCGTTGACTAATTAAGGGAACGATCATGAGTCTATTAGGAATACATTTTCATTGTTACGAGTCTTTTTGGAAAAACCAAAAGCAAAACTATACGAGCTTATGTTTAAAGTAGACAATATCGTACTATTGTGGAAGTTTGTCATTCCTGACATGGTATCAGGTCATGCCAGATATTAAACATAAATTTGAACATAATTTAATATAATTTATTTAACAGCGGGTTGGCAAGCACGTGGTCCAGGCCCAGACATGCAACCCAACTCAATTAATTGGGCCTAGGCCCAAAGACTAGGCTCAGGCATGTGGGCAGTCCAAACGCGAAGCCCAACTCAATGCCCATGCACGTGGTCCAGCAGGCAGTTCGCAGGCAGTTCTTCCCTCAACCGTTGGTTCACACCTAAGCTACCGGTTTAGCTCTAGTTCAGCTTACTCACCTTCGATTCAGGGTGGTTTAAGACCGGTTTGGTTTAGGCTTTCTTGGGTCAATTTTGGGTATTTTAGGTTAGTTTCTTGTATGTTTTAGCGGTTTAAGAGTTTTCTAACTGTTTACAGTTTTAAGATCGTGTACGATGTCATGGTCTTATATGTTCATAATAAATTTTTTAAAGAATTACGGCAAAAAACAAATAACGTGCAAATTTAAATAAATCAAAGAAGAGAGTAAAACAATGCATTGATCTAACCTATAAGGAATACATACACCAAGAAATGCATCTATCCTAACTTTAGTCTTGATTATCACCATGATGTCATCATTCGTACAAATGTGTCTTGTTTTTACCTAAGATTAAGCGTAGTACATGACTTGAGTATTTTATGAAATACTTAGTAAGTGATCCCACTATTGGGATTAGGACATACAATCATATGCAATCATGTTTTGGACCTATCATTTTATAAATCATCTTTTCATGACCTTGATCTCAACTTCTAGTTTGGGCAGAATTAAACGTGCAATACTTCTCTACACACGGCCCACGCATGCGCATGTGGACTTCTAGGCAAGCTCATTTATGTACCCCTGGACCTGGCTTTGGCCTTCGACTAGGT
>NW_019648026.1:0-3585 GCF_002806865.2 Cucurbita pepo subsp. pepo
AGGTTACAGAATAGGTTTAAGAATCAATAGGTTATTGAGCAATTAAGTTTTATCCTAACTAAACACTATGAAACGAAGCAAAGCAAGCAAGCTCGACAAGGGAAGGGAGGAGAGAGAGAATAGAATGAATTTACCCTCTCATGGAAAGAAAGAAAGGTACGGAGGAGAGGAGTACTTAGTTTCACTTGCATTTCTCTTTTCTTCTTATTCACGGAGGTAACAAAGGGGAAGGAGCCAACCAACCAGTGAGAGAGACGAGAAGAGAACGAAAGGAGCTTTCACTCAACCAACTAACTGTAAGTAAAGGAGAGAGAGAAGAGAAAGAGCTTTAAACAGAAAAGTTTCATTGATTGATTCTAACTAAACAAACACATTAAAGCAACCAGACAGAAAGGTTAGCTTGACTTACCTCCAACAATCAGGGAATATCGTCAACAAAGAAAGGGGCAGGTTCAGTCTTTCAAAGCAGCTAACTCCTGAACATTTCCTCTTTAACTGCTAACTCAATCATTAATAGCTCAACTGTAAATAAAGTCTCATTCATCTTGTCTTGCTTCAGTCTTTCAAACACAGTAAAGGTGAAGCAGGAGTGATTGATCATTAATAAGTAGGTTCAGTAACTCAGCAGAAGGAATAAGGAATCAAGAGTTTCCCTTCTTTACAGTTAAATAAAGAATAGATAGAATAACAAACACAATAATAAGTCAGTAAGAGTAAGGAGTAAAGAGTATGAAGTCAGTCATTAAGGATCAAGATCAGAGACAGAGCTAAGATTCCCCAGCCAGTTCAGTTGACAGTTCCAGCAGGTAAAGAACACAGAAGAAAGAGAGAGCAGTTACGCAGGAGCAGACATACAGAGAAAAGAAAGAAGAGAGAGAGCAAGCAAAGCAAGCAAGCTGTTACGCAGGAAGCGCAAGCAAGGGAAGGAGGGAGAACAAGCAAGCCAAGCAAGTAGACAGAGAGAGAGAGAGCAAGGCAAGCAAGGGCAAGCAGTTAGTTACGCAGGAGAGAGAAGAAAAGAGAACAAGCAGGCAGAGCAGTTAAGACTGCAAGCAGGAAGGTAAGAAAAGAACAGTTAATTAAGTTAAGTAAGTAAGTAAGCGGGAAAGAACAGAGAAAGAAGGTTACGGTTAATCAGTAATAGTCCTGAACAGCAAGCAAGAAAGAGCAAGCAAAGCAAGCAGTCAAGGCAGTTAGTTAGTTAAGCCAGCAAGCAGGAAAGGGGAAAGAGAGAAAGAAGAGAAGAGCAGTTACGTTACGCCAGAGCAGTTAAGCCGGAGCAGACAGAAAGAACGAACAGTTACGTTACGCCGGAACAGTTAAGTTTGTTTGATTGATTGATTCTAAACACTATTCAGCAGCCAGACTGTAAAGAAAGAAAGAAAGGTTAGCTTGACTTCCCTCCGAAGGTCATAAAGTCAAAGAAAGTCAAGAAAGGGGCCGGGGAGGCGCAGGTTCAGTTCAGTCTTTCAAAGCAAGCTGCAGCTAACTCCTTGATTCTAGAACTCACAGTAAAGGAAAGATATAATGAATCATCTTGAGTAGAGTCTTACTCAGAGGGAAGTAATAAATAGTGTATAGTGTGAAAGGAGTTTGTTTGACTTAATGATCAGTTTACCTCGGGAAAGAAGAGAAATAGGTTCGGAGAAAGAATAAGGAATCAAGAGTTTCCCTTGTTTGTTTACAGTTAAAGAATAGAATAATAACTCACACAATAACAAGAATGAAGTCAGTAAGAGTAGTAAGAGTCAGTCAGGTAGTCAGGAGAAAGATCAGAGCCCGAGCTAGCTAAGATTCCCCTTCTTCCCAGCCAGTTTACAGTTACAGCTAGCAGGTAAAGAACAACAGAGAAGAGTAGAGTAGTTCAACCCGAGCGAGGGGACAGTTCCTTCCATCAAACACCTTTCTTTTACCTCTGGGAGGTCCGGAAGTAGTGATTGGATTGAGAGTAGTGATTGTATTGAGTTACAGAGTGATTGAATAGTGGAATCAGGAAAAGGTGAGTGAGCTAATCTTCCTTTAAGTCAGGAGTGAGCTAATCTTCCTTTCAGTTGAGAATAAGAAAGAGAGAAAAAGGAAAAGAAAAGGAGCCAAGTCCCTCGATAGGGAGAGGAGGCAAAGTCAGGTTCGTCACTTTACCACCTTCCTTGTAAAAGAGTGAAATCAGGAGGAGCGAGCTTGAGAGAAGAGAGAGTAGAGATAGAAGAAAGTCTTCCCTCTTTCAAACAAAGACTGTAAACTCAGATAAGATAGGATAAGGATAGTCAGTCAATCGTTCAGTAGTTGAGGAATGGAAGAGTTTCGTCTTGACTCTACCTTCAGTAAAGGAGAAGGAAGAAAGAGATAAAGGAGTAGAGTTATAGAGTAAGTAGTTGGTTGTTCAGGAGCAGGAGAAAGAGCAGGAGCCCGAGTTCAGTTCCTTCATTCAGAGTAGTGTTCAGTTCTACAACTAGAATGAATGGAATATGCTTTGTTTGGTTACAGTTAAAGAAGGTGAAGGAAGAACAAGACAAGAATAGGTATAGGAGTGAGTGAAAGAGCTCGACCTGTAGGGAGAGGAGTGTCGGAGTTTACAGAGTAGTGATTGAATAAAGAGGAAGGGAATACAGGACAGGGGCAAGAGTTCAATCGCATCTTGTATTAATCCTCAGTCTTTACAGTTAGTAAAAGAATAACTCACAATAAGGGAATTAATAGAGGAAAGAAAGAAAAGAAGAAAGGAAAGGGCAAGGCAAGGAAGGGGTGAAACCACTCGACCAAAGGGAGAGGGGTGAGGTTCAGTCTTTTAACACTTGATGAATAAAGAGAAAGATAAAGGAGTAAAGGAGCAGGAACATGAGCAGGAGTTCCGGTCGTTCAGTTTCATCTTTAGGCTGGCTTTCGAATAGTAAAGAAAGAGAAAGAGAAAGGCTATTAGGTTAGGTTATGTACAAAGTGCAAGGAGAAGAAATAAATGAATGGCATGCTGCTCTCTCTTTTCTAATGAATGAATGAATGACATGCTGCTCTCTCTTTTCTAAAGAAAGGTTACTGAGTTCTTGATAATGAAGAGAATATGCGAGAACAAGGCAAGGCAAGCAAACGAAGAGTGAAATCAGGAAGTCAAAGAAAGGGGAAACGGGAATGAGGTTACAANACAGACATGCAGGGGAAAATGCATCTTTCTTACAGTTACAGGCAGGAGAGTAAAAGAAAGGGGCCAAGCAAGCACTTTAACGAGTTGTAGAGAGAGAAGAGAGAGAGGAGCGAAGACCTGAGACTCGGAGGGCGAAGAGGCGAAGACGCGAGACGAGAAGAGGCGTGAAGCGGCTCGGCTCGACTGTAAATGAGAGGGAGGAGAGGGGCAGGGCAGGCAGGTTCAGTAGTTAAGGTAAGGAGAAATCATCGGAAGCTGGCTGAAGGGTCAGTAGTGATTGATTGATTGATTGAGGTTACACAGTGAGTGTGAAAGAAAGAGTCTTTGTTTGTGTTTGATTGAATAAATAGAAAGAAAAGAAATAGGGTAGGGCAGGGCAAGCAAGGAGCAAAGGAATGAGACAGACCGGAAAGAATAGGTAAGTAAGGTAGGCGAATGAGTGAGTTCGG
>NW_019648027.1:0-3578 GCF_002806865.2 Cucurbita pepo subsp. pepo
GAGGCTTACCAGACCTTCCAGAGAGTTATTGAGAATGCTAATGTGATCATGGCTACATATGAGGATCCACTTCTTGGTGATGTGCAAGTGTACCCTGAGAAGGGAACAGTTGCTTTCTCTGCTGGTTTGCACGGTTGGGCTTTCACCCTGACCAACTTTGCAAAGATGTACGCCTCTAAATTTGGAGTGGATGAGTCAAAAATGATGGAGAGACTTTGGGGCGAGAACTTCTTCGACCCTGCCACCAAGAAATGGACCAGCAAGAACACTGGATCTGGAACATGCAAGCGTGGATTTGTTCAGTTCTGCTATGAACCTATCAAGCAGATTANCAACATGCAAACGTGGATTTGTTCAGTTCTGCTATGAACCTATCAAGCAGATTATTGCTACTTGCATGAATGACCAGAAGGACAAGCTATGGCCTATGTTGCAGAAGCTTGGAGTTGTCATGAAATCTGAAGAGAAGGATCTTATGGGTAAAGCATTGATGAAGCGAGTCATGCAAACATGGCTCCCAGCTAGCAGTGCTCTTTTGGAAATGATGATCTTTCATCTCCCTTCCCCAGCCACGGCACAAAAGTATCGTGTTGAGAACTTGTATGAAGGTCCACTAGACGATGCTTATGCTAGTGCCATCAGAAATTGTGACCCTGAGGGACCTCTTATGCTTTATGTATCAAAGATGATTCCTGCATCGGACAAGGGCAGGTTCTTTGCCTTTGGTCGTGTCTTCTCTGGGAAGGTTTCAACTGGTTTGAAAGTTAGAATCATGGGTCCAAACTATGTCCCTGGAGAGAAGAAAGACTTGTATGTGAAGAGTGTCCAGAGAACTGTCATTTGGATGGGAAAGAAGCAAGAAACAGTGGAGGATGTGCCTTGTGGTAATACGGTTGCCATGGTTGGGTTGGATCAATTTATCACCAAGAATGCTACTCTGACAAATGAGAAGGAAGTTGATGCTCATCCAATCCGAGCCATGAAATTTTCTGTATCTCCTGTGGTGCGTGTGGCTGTTCAGTGTAAGGTGGCATCTGATCTTCCCAAGCTTGTGGAAGGCCTTAAACGTTTGGCTAAGTCAGACCCTATGGTCGTGTGTTCCATGGAGGAATCTGGTGAGCACATTGTCGCTGGTGCTGGAGAGCTACATCTTGAGATCTGTCTGAAGGATTTGCAAGATGATTTCATGGGTGGAGCTGAAATCATAAAATCTGACCCTGTTGTCTCTTTCCGTGAAACTGTCCTTGAGAGGTCATGCCGCACAGTGATGAGCAAATCCCCCAACAAACACAATCGTCTGTACATGGAAGCACGACCCCTGGAGGAAGGACTGGCAGAGGCTATTGACGATGGTCGCATAGGCCCACGAGATGATCCTAAAATTCGGTCTAAAATTTTGGCGGAGGAGTTTGGTTGGGACAAGGATCTCGCGAAGAAGATTTGGTGCTTTGGTCCTGAGACTACTGGCCCCAACATGGTGGTTGATATGTGTAAGGGAGTTCAATACCTGAATGAAATCAAGGACTCCGTGGTGGCAGGTTTCCAATGGGCGTCTAAAGAAGGTGCGTTGTCTGAAGAAAACATGAGAGGCATCTGTTTTGAAGTGTGTGATGTGGTTCTTCATGCTGATGCCATCCACAGAGGAGGTGGTCAAGTTATTCCCACAGCTAGGAGGGTGATTTACGCATCTCAGTTGACAGCCAAACCCAGACTTCTTGAGCCAGTGTACCTGGTGGAAATTCAGGCCCCGGAGCAAGCTTTGGGAGGTATTTACAGTGTTCTTAACCAGAAGCGTGGACATGTGTTCGAGGAAATGCAGAGGCCTGGTACCCCTCTCTACAACATCAAGGCATATCTCCCTGTCATTGAGTCGTTCGGATTCTCGAGCACTCTGAGAGCTGCAACTTCTGGCCAGGCTTTCCCTCAGTGTGTGTTTGACCATTGGGACATGATGTCCTCAGATCCATTAGAAAGTGGCTCCCAAGCTGCACAGTTGGTTGCTGATATCCGTAAGAGGAAGGGATTGAAGGAGCAGATGACTCCATTGTCAGAGTTCGAAGACAAGCTTTAAATCACTCGTTTGGTTGAATTTTCAACACAACCTTATGAATCCGCGGGCGGAGAGGTTCTCTAATTAGTTCCCTATTTTTATCTTGTCATCGTATAGGACGAAAGCCTATCTTTTTGGAGATGCTTTTTTTTTTTTCTTTTTTTCCCCTTTTTCGACTGTTTTTATTTTTCGTTTTGCGTGTTTGTATGGACTACTCAGGTACTTTTGTTATTGAAATATGTTTTGTGGGTCAATGTTCTGAATATGAAGCATTTTTGTTTGTTTTTCAGTTTATTATTATCCGTCTTCAAAATGATAATGTTTTTAAGATCTTAAGTAATCACATTATAGTTATAATATATATAAGCTTTACATTCTTCTCTCTTTTTATGTGGATGCGCATATAATCGGAATTGTCTGAATTATCATCATAAATCTGTTTTCATCATCAGATATGTAATTTTTCATTCCATCAAATATAATACAATATGTGAACGTAGTTTATATAAATTTCAAAGATGGAAATATAGCAATTCATGGAAGCAAATGTTGATGATTAAATAAGCATCCTTTAACAACTAAGACGTCTAAAGCTTCAAGTAAACAACTACTGCATACCTTCATTGGAAGATCCAAGCCTGATGAAGAAATATGCAACAAACGCCTAGATCTGCTGATCCTGAGCAAATATGATATACACATGTATATAGTTATTAATCTTTGTCTTTGACAAAATAAGGAGGGGGAAATCCTTAGGTTGTACAAACTACCGAGAAGTAATGGGTAATCCTCTGCAGACAGCCACATTGTACGAAATGGCACACGCTTATGGTGTAATGTACTGATCTTATCTTCATACTTTCTTTTGTCGGGCCCTTTACCTTTATAAACAGAGGAAGGTCTCTAATTTAGATAGGTCAAACCAGAAGTAGTACCTGGTGAAAAACAATTACCAGTAATGATGAATAATAACCTAGGACATAAATATTTCTTTCCATCATAGATTTCTCTCCAGATAAATTCATCACAAACTGAATCATCCTCAACAATTCCACCAACACGCCTGTCATACATGACTACATGTAACAGCCTAAGCCCACCGATAGGGAGAGGTTTCCATATGATATTATTTCTTTGAGCTTTTCCTTCGGGACTTCCCCTCAAGGTTTTAAAAAGCGTCAATAGGTTTTCACACCCTTATAAAAAATGCTTCATTCTCCTCTCCAACCGATGTGAGATCTCACAATCCACCCCCATTGGGGAGCCAATATCCTTGCTGGCACACCGTCTGGTGTCTGGCTCTGATACCATTTGTAACAGCCTAAACCCTCCGTTAGCAGATATTGTCCTCTTTTGGACTTCCCTTCTGGGCTCTCTCAAAGTTTTAAAACGTGTTTGCTAGGGAGAGATTTCCACACTCTTATAGGGAATGTTTCATTCTCCTCTTCAACTGATATGGGATCTCATAATCCACCCCCTTGGGGGCGTGTCTGACTTTGATACCATTTGTAACAACCCAAGTACACTG
>NW_019648028.1:0-702 GCF_002806865.2 Cucurbita pepo subsp. pepo
CAAACATTTCAAAGAAATAAATAAGTTTGGATGGTACCAACCCTAACCAGAAAACAATCAACCAAATTTATTTCAAACATGGAAAACTTCATGTCTTCATCTTGTAAAGCCAATAAACCAAAGAGCCTAATACAGTAGAGAAATAAAAAAATGTTACCCTCATCTGTGTTGTGCTGTGCCATAAGAAATGGATGTTGACTTTGACCAATTCCTACTATTTTTCTTTTCTATATTTTGCACTTTTCTCTTGTACTCCTTGTAATTTTACCTTTTAAGGTTGTAAATATATGTGCACGGTGACTATTATGATTATGTATCTTGATCTGAGTTTTGGGATATTGTTATTAATGAGATTTAATCTAATACCATTAGTAATTCACAATGATAATATTAAAATACTTATGAAACTAGGTCGAGTAATTTAAGAAACTTATGATTTTTATATTATCAAGAGTTTAATTGAGCTNGTAATTCACAATGATAATATTAAAATACTTATGAAACTAGGTCGAGTAATTTAAGAAACTTATGATTTTTATATTATCAAGAGTTTAATTGAGCTAGGTCGATTCAATCTAGTGGACCCACGAATTGAACCGAACCAAACCAACTAATTAGTAACATGATTTAGTGGAAGCATTTTCACGCAAAGTAGAAGCAATAATGGAGGGTTTGAAATAATATAGTTTTCACCCCTTGTTT
>NW_019648028.1:3013-3578 GCF_002806865.2 Cucurbita pepo subsp. pepo
CTTGGCTTTGAATACTAGTCGTTGGATGTGATGATCCGTGCGTGTTCGTTCTAGATCATATCAAATTTTGGAGGAGATCCGACAGTTGTGATTTGAGTTCGAAAGATTTTGCTCGGATGATCACGGTAGATGCTCTGAATCGAATTGGAGTGGCATTTCTGTAATTATCCATTCTTCCAAGGGTATTTTGGTAATTTGCCACTTTCTGAATATTTTATTATTATTTTTCTCAAAAAATCCATAATTTTTCTACAAATTTCTCATCGCTTTTTTATCATTTTTTCCTTTTTTTTTTTTTAATCTTGAGATTCCTTCTAGATAAGGAATTACAAATCCGGAAAGATTCTTGATAATTGATAAAATGACTTTTTTGCCCTTTTGATTTACTTTTTCCTTTCCAATCCTTTTCAAAAAAACCTTTAACTCCTTGAAATCACTTGTTAGGGTACACAAGTGACTTGACTAAGTCCTTTGTTCTTGCTTAATCCTTTAATTTTTTTTCCTTTCTATTCTTTTGGTCTTTAATGAGTGGCTTATTCTTATGGGAGCTAATTTCCTTCATTTT
>NW_019648029.1:0-1147 GCF_002806865.2 Cucurbita pepo subsp. pepo
TTTGTTTTGTTTGGCTCTATGTTCTTAAAATCTGTCCCCTCCAAACCAAGTTTTCTGGTGTCAATTTCCTTTAGTACTGTTTTCTTCTACAAATTCAATTCTTGGGGCCATGTCTCCGAGGTTCTTGGATGATCACACTTTTCTTGGTAGTGGACTTTGTGATTGTGCGGCACTCACTCTCAACACCAAATGAGTTAAGCTAGTTTGTATTCATGTCGCCTATGGCCGGGCAACGTATGCTCAAGCCTCTAGTCCCGCTTGAGTAGAAGGTTTTGGAAAACAGGGTAGAGAGATTTTTGATAGCGAGTTTGAAAGTAAGAATGAGAGAAGATTTAAAAGTAACGTTATATAACTATAAGTAAAAGGCAACATAACGGCTTAAATAACATATAACTTTCCGGGTAGGGAGAATTTGACAACTAGTCACATTCCCTTCCAGTACATTTTGAGTCAATTTATGTTTGATAGGCTTAGATGTGATTTCGCCGAATGGTCATACAAAATCAAGAGGAGTTGACAACTAGTCACACCCCTATAGTACATTTTGAGGTAATTCAGGTCTGATAGGCCTAGACATTATTTTGCTGATTAATCGTACAAATAGAAAATACAATAGTAAAGCAATACAACATGAAATTAAATAAACGGTTCGGTGTGACATGGGCAACACGTCTTGGACGAGCATGACTGTGACACTAGGCATACCTTTTTTGTGCGTCTTTCTTGTGGAGGGAACAGAACAGGAAAGACCCGACCGACCCGTCCCTCCAGGTTCCTCGTTTCTTAGATTGTGTTAGTAGTCTCTAAGATTGGGTTACTTTCAGCTGGATGCTTGTGGCACAGTTTTTTTCTCCTCTACCTTTTCCCTTGAAGTAAAATCATAGAGCTTGAGCTTAGTTTACATATGTTTTCTCTTCTCAATTTTCAGGTGCTGTCCTATGTTCTCAGTGTAAAGGAACAGGAGTTAATTCAGTGGATCATTTCAATGGACAGTTCAAAGCTGGTAGCATATGCTGGCTCTGCAGGTATTGATGAACAAACTCTCCTTGCTCTACTGTAACCCGAAGCTAAAAAAGTCGAGCGTATGTTCTATGGACCTAAAGTCCCGTTCCGATGGTCCTAACGAGTCATCTACTTAAAAAGAACT
>NW_019648029.1:3154-3575 GCF_002806865.2 Cucurbita pepo subsp. pepo
GCTTCCGCTTCATTCAGCGACTCAAGGTACTGTCTCTCTCTCTCCAATCTTCTTTCTTGCTTGAGATGTGGTGGATTTGGCGAGATTGGCCATCTCTTTACTCGTTCTACTGATTCAACCTAAATTGTAAATGCTATCTCGTTGATGTTTTCGGTAACGGACGTAGTTAAAAAATCACAGCCTTGGTGGTGGAATTTGACACTGCCCTGTGGTTGTTAATATCTGATTTTTGTGAATGATTTTCTCTAGGGTTACCTATTTGTATGTTCGATCGAGAAATTTATGTTTCATCTAAATTAATCCTTTTACTTGCTGAGAAAGTATCTGCACATCATTACACGGCCAAGTTAGGGTTTAGGATCGTGAAGTATTTAACAGTCGCATTGTGGTGGTGGTGATTTTCAAGTTTGATACTCTTTTG
>NW_019648030.1:0-336 GCF_002806865.2 Cucurbita pepo subsp. pepo
GGACAGTACAACAAGTTAACTCACACAGTAATATAAGTTCCCGAAGATTTTTAACATTAATCGCTGCCAACTGAATCAACTTCCAATAGATGGCTTCCACTCACAATGTACCATAAAGATGATAAACAAGTCTATAAACTCCAAAAACAAGAACAGTAAAGTATTAAACACATGATTTCCAGTGACAAGCAAAAGAAGAACCACGAATGTTTCTTTTCTTTTTTTTTTTCTTTTTCCTTTTTTTCTCTCTATTTACTCCTCAGGCTCCATAATTCCACTTAAAAGCTATTTAATAAACTTTTTTTTTTTTTTTTTTTTTTTTTTTTTTTTTTTTTT
>NW_019648030.1:2372-3575 GCF_002806865.2 Cucurbita pepo subsp. pepo
TGTGAATGACGTTTCAAGTTACGAGTAGATACGTCGAAATATTTCTCGATCTACAATAGTTATACTACAATGTAGTTGATCATTGCAGTCGAAATTTTGACTGACATCATGAAGATGGTAGATTTGAAGTACGCATCTTTCACTAATTTGTTGCTAGTTATTTGAGTTTGAATTGGTATTGATATTGACGAGCCGAAATTTTGAAAGACCTACTTTGTATCCAATTTTTTCCACATCATCTCTAACTTGCTTTCTGTACTCAGCGAAAGTGAAGTGTCTATACGGTGAAGGTTGTCTGCAACTCCCAATTGGAGAATGATAAGAAGGGCAGAGGAAGTACGCTATCGAATATCTTTCCCGCATTGAATTAGTCACGACCCTGTGCTTCACACTTTTGTAAGTATCATTGCTCCACACCTGGAGATTAGCTTATCAGTTCATGATATTTTGCATAAAGTAAGAAGACTTATAGTTCGAAATTGAAAAGGGTTGAATTATTTGTCGATCGATAAATATATTTTAAACCAACGTCTATTTTTTATTTTGGATGATATAATTGCAGAAGCCGATGACCAACCAACTTGACTAAATCGAATTGGTATGGTTTTATTATAATACTTTTAAAATTTTAGGTACATTGTCACGTTACAATAATTGATTTTATGATTTAAATAATTTATTAGGGACAAAATTGAACTTTTGAAATTAAAAAGGAATATATGCTTTGGTGTTTTAAATTTTGTTTTAAGGGTTGAAAATAGAAAATAAAACAAAAATAGATTAAATTGAATCTAACCTCGTCAAACCACCTAGACCAATTTACAAATTTAACCCTAGAGTCATAATCAAAACGAAGTAAAAGAGTTGCAGCGCGTACCTGTAGAAGATCTCCAATGTTGACAACAAGGGCTTCTGGATTGGGTTTTACAGCTACCCATTGCGATCCTTTCATCAGCTGCAGCCCGCCGCTGCGATCTTGATGAAGTATGGTAAGAAAATCGCTGTCCGTGTGGGGCACCAGGCCGGAAACTTCGCCGGGAAATGGACAGATTGGGTAATGATTCAATCGGAGGAAGCATGTGCTTTCGTCGCAGATATCGTCAAATATTTCTTTTCGGTGGCCCAAACACTCCACTAAAACTCCTGCTAAAGATCTTGCTAACTTCGACATGGCGGTTGCCAGTTCCTCCATCACTTCCCTGG
>NW_019648031.1:0-3573 GCF_002806865.2 Cucurbita pepo subsp. pepo
TACCCACATTATTATTCATTAATTTTGTTACTATCTATAAAATTTTATGAGTACGAAAACAGAACAAAATACTAAAATCTTACTGAGAATCAAATGCCTTCTATCATCTTTCCAAAATAGCGAAGGTCTCTACCTGATGCTATCAACATATATATATATACGATAAATTTAGGTCTAGTTTGAAAGTTCTTTAGCATTCCAAGTTGGTTTTCCTTTTGTTTTGATTAAAGAGTTTTCCCTTCTAGGTTCAAAAATTATTTAAGCTTTTCTAGTATGATATATGCATTATAAGTTATAAGATTGATGCTTGTATGTCGTTAAAGTTTAAGTTTACGGTGGAATTTGATGAACTTAAGCAAATATTAGCTAGATTAAACATAAAACTGTTGAAATGGACTTACTAAGGTACTAAGGTAGGTGAAGTTACTTTTGGAATGCCTTACGGCTTTATTAGATAAATTATTAGTCATATGACTTCAGTTCCATCCAAATTCATTTTCTTAACGACCCTAGATTTTTTATAGTCTAAATTTGCTATAGTTATTCATTTTTGTGGATATAGTCATTTGAAACTACAACATAAAACGTAAAATTCATGTAGGTGAGTATAGATTTTTGTGGATAGCTGATATAGAAAAATAGACTGTTATGATATGTCTCATTCATGAGATGTATGTGTTTACATTTAGCTCCGATAGGGTGGTCTCTTACTGAGTATTTCTTAAAATACTCAAGCCACGTTTTACTCTTATTTTCAGGTAAAGGCGAGGCGCACCTATACAGCTAACAATGGTATTACAATCTAGGAGTAGCACATGCTTAGAATAGTTTTGCAAATTGAATTAGTAGAGATTAGTTGCATTTTCTTTAGTAGTATGTAGGTGAGTGTAGGACACTGTTACTTTATGTTATTTTTATTATTTCAATTATTATTATTTTATTTAAAGGCCGGTAAGACCAAGTTCATGTTTTGATTATAAAGTTTTCAGTGAAGTATTTTTGCATTAGATATTCATGATAGGTATACAATAGCGATTTTAGGTTAAGTAGAAAATTTAGGGTTGATACAGTTGGTATCAGAGCCAGACACCGGACGATATGCCAACGAGGAGGCTAAGCCCTAAAGGGGGTGGATTGTGAGATCCCACGTCGATTGGGGAGGAGAACGAATTTTAAGTGATTGGGAAGAGATTATTTTTCTAGTTGCTTGGACTAGCTTNAAGCCCTAAAGGGGGTGGATTGTGAGATCCCACGTCGATTGGGGAGGAGAACGAATTTTAAGTGATTGGGAAGAGATTATTTTTCTAGTTGCTTGGACTAGCTTGATTCCCCCACATAAAAAATTGAAGCGAGATTACTTGAACGTTGACCAAAAGTTTGTTCCTTTCCAATATACACAAGATTTAGTTGTTGTTATACACAAGATTTAGTTGTTGTCTGGGTCATTACAGCAACAATTTGAACTCGTGCTTTGGAACCTTGTCCCAACACTAGATTTTGTAGAATATAAGTTACTGAAGCTAATTGAGCATTAATAGAGGTCAAAGCATCAACTTCAAATACTCCTCGAGTCTTCTTTCCTGGATTGCTCCTCACATCAGCTCATTGTCAATTATTAGATGCTATTCTTTTAGGAATCTCAGAAGTTCCATTGTATATCTTTGACAAAATAGCTTCATTGGTGGAAACATCTACTACTCGTTTGTTTAATAGAAATATTCAATCAAATCTCCTTGAGTCTCTCCCAAGCCTCCCGTAGTGTTTTATCTTTGAATTTTTGAAAAGTAACAATCTTATTTCTAAATGTGCATTTCTAATGGGTAGAAAATACTTCATAAAAAATTTCTCTACTCGACTATTCCAAGAATCAATTGTTCTCAGTGCTAAGGTATTCAACCATGATTTAGCACCAATCTAAGGGATACGCTCAATCCAATCACGTCTCTATCCACTCCTTTGAATCAAAATGAGTCACTAACTTCCAAAAATAACTTTAGATGTTGGTGGGGATCTTGTGACGGTAGTTCATGAAATTGCCCAATGGTTTGTAACATTTGAAACATCGCAGGTTTTACCTTAAAAGTGGTTTCTTGCATTTTGGGTCTAATAATGTATGAATTTAGTTCTTCTACAGCTAGGTGTACATATGCTCGAATTGCTCTTTCCCTTTCATTTGCTAAATAAATAGCATTAGCAATAATTCTCTCTTGATTAGTTGGGCTCCAAGGTCTATTTTCTGTATATTTTGTTCTGTCATTCTCTTTTGCTCACTCAACCTTCTCTAAAGGTTCTCTCTATTCTAGGATCCAAAATAAATTTCAAACTCATAGGTGGGTTCATACACTCAATTCTGGAGCAGAAAGTTCAGTAGTAGAAAGCAGTAAATTCAGCCGTAGAACATTCAACTTACTATAGCTTCTTTTTTGCTCCAACTCACTATAATCTTCAACAATAAAGTAACTAAATTAGGTTTCTCGGCAACGGCACTAAAAACTTGATCGTTTGTGGATGTATATAATAAATTGGTGTAAAATTCACAAGAAAAAGTGTAAGTATGCACTATCACAAGTAGCAAATGATAAGTTAAATATCAATTTCACATGGAACCTATTCTTTTTTTATTAATTTTCTTTTTTTTTTTTTTTTTTTTTTTTTTTTTTTTTTTTTTTTTNATCATTCAAATGGGTGTCGGTGATTCTAAAACAAGTAAACAAAATTATGCAAAGCTACTGTCCTAAAAGTAGAAACAATGAGAAAATAGAGATTAAATAGATAAATTGTTGAGTTTTGTGGTGAATTTTAGTTAATTTTAATAGATTTCTCCTGCTCTAGAGAAGAATTATTCATGGAGGGTGATTACTTCTATAATGGTTTCTTCTATTACCTTCCAATATCTTTACAATGGAACTGAAGTATTAAAGAGAATTGAATTATTCATGGAGGGTGATTACTTATATAATGGTTTCTTCCATTACTTTCCAGTATCTTTACAATGGAACTGAAGTATTAAAGAGAATTTCATTGTTCTCTCTTCTCTCGAATAAGAGAACAACTATTTAGGTAAAATGACCAACTAAACAAACATGTAAATCATTAACAACAACACTTTAATAAACTAAAATCATATCGTCAACATATTTAAACTTCATAAAACTCTCTCGCCTCCATTTAGCTCTCTATACAAACTGAATTAAACAGAAGAACCCACATCTCAATCATGTAAAATTAATAGAATAAGAAAAGAGAGTAAGGAATTAGAGAGTTATCAAGCTTTGTTGTTGATGACAGTTCTCTTCCTTTGAGTTCTCATCTCCACCTCTTCGCCTTAATCTATCATTCTTCATCTTCTTTTCCTTTTGTTGTCAACAGCTACTAGATTAGGGTTCTTCTTTCTCTCTGGTTTAAGAGCGGTTTAAGAGCGGCAAAGCCCTCTCNAAGAGCGGTTTAAGAGCGGCAAAGCCCTCTCTTGTCTATTCCACTTTTTCCTCTATTTGGAGGCTATCATCTCTTTTAACCTTTTCCTTTTTCTATGGTTTGTTTCTTCCCATTTAGAGTGGGAAAAATATAAGTAGT
>NW_019648032.1:0-3572 GCF_002806865.2 Cucurbita pepo subsp. pepo
ATATATATATACGTGTGTTGTGCTGTCTTTATCTTTTCAAATGAAACCCATTCTTACAAGCTTCACCCACTGATTTGATCCTGAGAAAAACAAGACTAAAACAGGACAAATAGATAGGAAAAGTCAAATTGCTTTTATTGATAATTTGTCTGAATTTGTGACCCAATGAGAACATCACTTCCTTGTCAAATTGCTTTGAGTATGAGCATTTATGACGTGGATCACTGTCTTTTTAGATCGGTAGCAGATATTGTTCTTTTTTTACTTTTCTTTTGGACTATCTATCAAGGTTTTTAAAACGGTCTGTTAGAGAAAGGTTTTAATACCCTTGTAAAGAAGGTTTCGTTCCCCTTCTCAATCGATGCGAGATCTCACAATCCATCTCCCTTCAAAGTCTAGTATCCTGGCACTCGTTCCCTTTTCCAATCGATGTGGGACCTCCTAATTCACCCCTCTTAGGGGCCCAACGTCTTTGCTGGTGCACCGTACACCCCATTTGGGGCTCAGCCTTCTCACTGACACATCGCTTGGTGTCAAGCTCTCTAATACCATTTGTAACAGCTCAAGTCCACCGTTAGCAGATATTGTCCTTTTTGGACTTTCTCTCAAAGTTTTTAAAATGTATTTGCTACAGAGAGGTTTTCACACCCTTATAAATAATGCTTCGTTCTACTCCCTAATAGACGTAGAATCTCGCCGCATCATTTGTTATTAGCCTCATTTTATGGTCATTCTCTAAATTTTCACAAGTACTTGCTCTTATGTCATGAACTCTTAAAAAGGGAGTGAATTGAATGTGGTTTTGGGTGACATACAGATACTATATTCAAACTTTTATCCAAATGGATCGATGAAACTGTACGAGTTCATAGCAATAGTAACAGGGGCAATGATTATTCTGTCTCAGCTTCCAACCTTCCACTCTCTTAGACATGTCAATCTGGCCTCTCTGCTTCTCAGCTTGGGCTACGCCTTTCTTGTGGTTACTGCTTGTATCATTGCAGGTACTAAACACATAGCAATTCCTTTCATAATATGATCAACTCATCTTATGTTTCATCTATCAATAATTGAAGCAACCAGAAAAGAAGCTGGATCAAGGGACTACAGCTTAGAATCGTCACCAAAATCAAGGATGTTCAGCGCCTTCACATCCATCTCCATTTTAGCAGCCATTTTTGGGAACGGAATCCTCCCTGAAATCCAAGTAATTCAAACACATTACATTACAGCTTCTGATTATGTGACACTCAGTTTGAATAATTTAAGGTAATTCATAGCTCATAACAGGCAACTCTGGCAGCTCCGGCTAGTGGGAAGATGGTGAAAGGGCTTTCCATGTGTTACACCGTCATATTCCTAACCTTCTACGCCATTGCTGTGTCTGGATATTGGGTGTTTGGGAACAGGGCTACCCCCAATATCTTGCAGAGCTTGATGCCCGACACTGGGCCTTCTCTTGCGCCCACTTGGATCTTGGGCCTCGCTGTTATTTTTGTTCTTCTTCAACTCCTAGCCATTGCCCTGGTCTGCTAACTTCAATCACTAAAATACAATACTTTTGAACTTAACATTGAATTGAAATTGAAGCTTAAATTATAGGTTTATTCACAAGTGGCATATGAGATAATGGAGAAGCAATCAGCTGATGTAAAGAAAGGGTTGTTTTCCAAAAGGAACCTTATTCCAAGGATCATACTTCGGACAATGTACATGATTATGTGTGGAGTTTCTGCTGCAATGCTTCCATTCTTTGGAGACATTAGTGCTGTAGTGGGTGCTATTGGCTTCATTCCTCTTGATTTTGTTCTACCGATGCTTCTCTACAACATCACCCACAAGCCACCCAAATCATCCATCACCTATTGCACCAATCTCGCCATCATCATCGTCTTCACCGGAGTCGGGATCATGGGTGCTTTCTCTTCTATAAGAAAACTCGTTCTTGATGCCCAAAAATTCAAGCTCTTCAGCAATGATGTCGTTGATTGATATCGAGGTTAGTCATTGTGATTGGGTTGTTGTATGTTAGAAAGAGTGAGAATGTTGAAATTACTCCCCAATGAGATGTATGGTTAAAATTTAGTGACAAAAAATATGTATTTTTTTTATTACAATATTGTTACAAATAGTATAAGAGCTAGATACTAGAGCGTGTGTTAGTGAGGACATTGGACCTCCAAGAAGGTAGATGAGATCCCACNAAAATTCAAGCTCTTCAGCAATGATGTCGTTGATTGATATCGAGGTTAGTCATTGTGATTGGGTTGTTGTATGTTAGAAAGAGTGAGAATGTTGAAATTACTCCCCAATGAGATGTATGGTTAAAATTTAGTGACAAAAAATATGTATTTTTTTTATTACAATATTGTTACAAATAGTATAAGAGCTAGATACTAGAGCGTGTGTTAGTGAGGACATTGGACCTCCAAGAAGGTAGATGAGATCCCACGTTAGTTTGAGAAGGGAATGAAGCATTTATAAAAGTGTGAAAACCTCTCGTGAGCCTGACAATTATATGTAATCGGTCAAAGTAGACAGTATCTATTACCAGTAAGTTTGGGCTGTTATAGCAATAAGTTTGGGTTGTTCTAGATATAGATGTTATTTACCCTTATAATTATTTCAGTACTACACACCATGCCTTGCTCGCTTACAAATGAGATAGTGTTATTATATGCTCACATCTCTTTAATATAAATTTCTTCGACTTAAAATATATTAGACACATTAATATCCGTTAAGATTCGTTGATTTTTAACCAATAGTGACATTTTTATTAGTTAGTAATATAAATTAGTAGGCTTTAATTGATTAATAAAGTTTACCTAACATTATCTCAATGCGGTTTTGAGACAACAAAATACAACTAATATATTCACATGACTTTGTCTCTTTATATTAATTCCAAAAATGCCCTTCCTTGCCTGTCCGCATGTATTCATCTGTTCCATGAAAAAAAATAAATAAATAAATATGACAAATTATAAATAAAATTAATTGAGCCATATTCAACCACTATCATAATTATTGGAAGATTAAAGCCAACAACGAATTAATATGCAAGTCAAACCAACAAAATTTAAGGTAATATAAAAATATTCAACATCATTTTCAAATGCTTATGATATCATTTTCCAATAAATTAATTCAATAATTAAAACATCAATATATGGTGTATATAGTCTCATTTTAATTTGATGTGTATTTTATATAATTTTGAATTTAATCACTAATTAATACCATTTACGGGCACAAATTTCTCTATTAAAATCAAATTTTAGTTCATTGAATCAATGTCTAATGTTATATTTTAACCTAATGGAGATTTAGACAGTGGAGTCTATTACCACTAATTAGTGGTGCAAGTCAAAATTCAACTCGAGCCCACAATTTTTATTTAAACTTTTAAATTTATAAATCTAGGAATTATTTAAAATTGAAATTTGTATTAGACAGATAATTAAGTTTAAAAATATTTAAATTGGTTAGAAGAAAAAGAGATGATAGATAAAGAGCTGGAACAGTTTGGTAATAAATGTAGAGGTTAAGTGAGATATGGATGAAAGTCT
>NW_019648033.1:0-3571 GCF_002806865.2 Cucurbita pepo subsp. pepo
TATCTTCATAATAGTATGATATAGTTTGAAATTTGAAATTTGCTTTAATTCTTGTTTCATCGAAAAGTTCTCATATTCACTTACCTATCTATGTTATTTATCTTATCTAGTCAATGTGAAATTTTAGTTGAAAATTTGCATGTTCTTAATAACAACCATATAATAATTGGAAGACATTGTTAGGGACAACAACACTCCACGTATTAGACATAAACCAATTTCACTCGAAGGACCTTATATCAGTAAAGATATTGTCCTTCACATGCATATCCATGATATTTCTTTTATCTAACAAATGTGAAACTTTGGTCGTATTTCCAACAAAAGTAGTTTTGCAGTTTCCCTGTGATACCCCATATCGATTGGAGAGGGAAACGAGTGCTAGTGAGCATGCTGGACCTCGAAGGGGGTGAATGATGAGATCCCACATTAGTTGGAGAGGGGAACAAAACATTATTTATAAGGGTGTGGAAACTTCTCCCTAGGAGACACGTTTTAAAATCTTGAGAGGAGTCTGAAAGGGAAAACCCATCGAGGACATTATTCGCTAGCGGTAGACTTGAGCTATTACATTCTCTCTCCGAAATGTATGAACAGTTCAAAACTATGAACCGAATCATGGTGGCTCCTCGAATACTTTCTCAAAGGTATATCCTACATAAACCCTAATTTAAGATATGGAAAAAGTGAAATGTGTTGTCATGACTTGGTTTGTCACAAGGGATCTCTCTCTTGCAATTGACGATTAATGGTGAATGTGTTTTGGTCCCTCTCCAATGGCCCAGCTTGTGTCCGTGGTTCACCCTACACGAACCATCACCCTTCTCTTTCTCTCTTGCTCTCTTTTCACAATGTAGATTGATTAGTTTTTGTATGGATGTATTATTTATGGCCATTACAAAACCCTTAGTTTTCAATAGTTTTGGTCCTCTTTCAATCCATCCATGCACATGGATTGTTATCCTTATTTCGTCCCTATATCTTGTCCTCAAACCAAATCATATTCGATCGAAAAGTTGAGAGAATATCATTAGGATTTCATTCGTATATATACACCAATTTTTTCAGTTCAATGATTGTTAAGAGATAAAGACCGAACAATCGACTCTTAAAATATAAACACGTAAAAAATACACAATCCAACAACTTGTTAGACTTGTTAATTGTGATAGAGAGAGTTTCTTTGAGAAACCCTAATTTTGAGAAACCCTAATCATATCAAATTTAAATTTGAAAGAATATCGATATGACAAATTTTCTAATGGTTTTAATTTTGAGTTCGATTAAGTTGAGTTATGTGTCATTTTAGATGCTATTTACCTATATAAATCCCAGAATCGTCTAAGCTAAATTATCTTAATAAGTGATGATTTAGATTTTTAGTAAGAGAAATTTGAATCTATAGCCTCAAGAAACAAAGTACATGTTGATTATCATTAATTAATATTTGTTCAAGAAACGACGATTACTAGGATCGATATTTGTTATTAAAATATATATATACAAAATTTCTATATTATTTATAATATTGTAATGAGGGTAACTCATACTCAATAATTTCGATACCTAGTATACGACATAGCCAACTCTACCTAAATTTAGCTCAATCATGTTGACAATTCATGTTCTTAAAATAATAATAATAATAATAATAATTTAAGTTAATATGAATAGATTTTCTTATGTGTAGATTTAATATGAATAGGTTTAATTTAATTTAATATGAGTAATAATAATAATAATATTCTTATTTGTTGGGCAATTCGTGTAGCTTCAAAAAAACAAAGCTAAATTTTCTTATTTGAAATTGATAAGAATGAATAGATTAATCGAATCAAATTAATAATAAAGGTGACTGTGACACTCACACGGAGTAAAGGAGATATATGAATGAAGTGGGACTACAATTGAATGAGAGCTATCCTCAGAATAAGATGACTAAAAATGATTTAAAATAATTGAAAGTCACTACTTACACAAACAAGGTGCTCCTTTCTTTTTAGTGGCTCATTCATAGAAACTCTATGCTTAAGCATATTTTACTTGAACAATTCTATGTTGGGTGACTTCTTATAAATTTTTTTTTGAAATACATGTGAGTAAGAGGAAAGCCTGTTGAAAGGACTCGTGTTGATATGTAGGGATAGTCTTCACTCTTAAGAAGCGAGTAGTTGGTAATGTTACCATATCGCAGGGGATGCAGAAGAATTTTGGGGCCATCAGATGCAGAATCTAGATTTCGAATTGACATAGGTCGTTATGTGGATTCAAGTAGGGATTTGTCAAATTCTTTGAAGTTAAAAGATACGAACTTCATTTTTTTATTATTATTATTATTTCTGTCGAGACTGCGTGATTCTTGATGATCTTACTATGGATTGATCGAGATAGGTTCGAGTTAATTCAAACTTGGTATTATTCTTAGCTATTAAATTTGGTGAATCCAATTTTGAACATGTAAAATTACACACCCATCAAACGGAATCTCTTTGTATGTGTCAAATAGAGCAAATCTTCCATTAAAGGAGGAAAATTTTAGCTGAAAATCTTCTATTTAAGTGTCGTTGGATAAGAAAAATGTCACATGGTGTTGAAGGCTCATTGGAAGAAATCATAGAGAGCCCCTTTTCTCTTTTAAGTTAAAGCAACTTTAAAATTTGAAAACATTTTACATTTAACATCCTTTAATACGTTAAAGAAATCAAGTCATTTGTTATACAAAAATGTGTCCCATCCACATGTTACTATTATCACCTATCAAAAAGTTTGATATTCATACATTGAATATACTTCTCAAATAGAATTCGAAACTAGATTCAACACGAGATGATCTCGACATTTTCTTACGTTCTATCTAATTTGATCACTGTACATATTTATTTTGAATTACGTTAGAGAGTGAAACACATCTCATAAATCGACACAGTTCATTTCAACATGTTTTGTTTTCACTCGAACAATTCTCGTTAGATTTTTAAAAAAACACCAAATATAAGATTGCTTTAAACTAAACACCTTTAATTTTGGAGTTTGTACATTTGGGATATAGAAAAGGAAGAAATTATATAAAAAAAATTCTTAATCACACTCGCATATCACGAATCTCTCATTCAGATGTGACATTCATTTATTTAGGTACCCTTCTAAACTCAAAAATCATATAGTTCCTTTTTGTTCTTAACAAAGCATGAAAGACTTATAACACGATTTCAGTAGATCGCTGTATCTTTTTTGTTCAAACATGGAGGATTTTTATGATACATTGCTATGCTTAGACTATGATATCGATACCAATTATTAAGAACAGCAAATCTTTTACATATCTCTCCAATATGATCTTTCATTTTCTGAGTGAATATGAGACTTTATTTACACTCCTAGACGCTACTTTATCAATGTCCTATAAAATGAATGATCGTGACATTTTGATTTATTTTGGTACCAATTTAAGTGGCTTATCTTTTGTGTGCACCCATAATTATAAAGGAAAATTTTACCATTAAAGGAGAAAGCTTCTTTCAATGTTCAATAAAAAAAATGTCATGTGAAAGTGTTTGGTACATATTCCAAC
>NW_019648034.1:0-3569 GCF_002806865.2 Cucurbita pepo subsp. pepo
TTTCTTCCAAGGAAGAGTTGCATAAGTACAAGACCCTTAGCCGCCTGAACTCGGTGATGCATTTGACAAAAAGGACTCCATTGATCTTTGGCTCCGCACCTTCTCCCTCTGGAACGGAAAGAAAATGAACTTTATCATTTGACAGCTGAGACAAATCCTTGTTGTTGCAGTCGACAAATGACAGCTGATGCAAAATTTCCAGGTTCTGATGTTGTTCCATAATAGCCTGTTGGACTGCAAGCTCATGAACGAGGCTATGGAGTTTGAACCAATATCCAAGAGTGTGCTCCTCGACGTCTTCGAGTAAACTGCGAGACCGCAATTCATTGAAGTATTGCTCCCCAACAGCCTCAGGATCTTTGCTACCTGAATGGAGGAGTCCTTGTGCCATCCACAACTGGATTAGCTCAAATGAGAAGAACACATAATCTTTTGGCAACAACGAAAAGCAAAGAAAACAAGGCTTTAAGTAAGATGGCAATAGATAATAACTCAGTTTCAGTGCATGGAAAACGTAACCACCTCCCTTCACCTCCTCCTGTTTCCATTTCTCAATCAAGGCCTGGAGATTCAACAACTCGACACCATAACTCGCTTCCGAAGAAAGCAATCCGGCCAAGGATTTGATTGCCAAAGGAACTCCTCCACATTTTGAGACAAGTTCTTCGAGTTCACTTTGAAATTCGGTCATAATTTCAAATTTTTTGATTCCAAATGTCTGTTTCAATAAAGCCATGGATTGCTCCTCGTCCAGTTTTTGAACCTTGTGTGTTGCAGCATCCTGTAGAGTTTGCTCACTGCGAGTGGTGATCATGATCTTGGTGCCATTAGCACCCATCTCCACTAATTTTTCCACTTCTGATACTCTACCGGGATCCAAAGCCCCAAAATCATCCAAAACAAGCAACAATTTTCTGCCGACAAAGTTCCCATTGAGCCGGATTTGTACACGCTTCTCGGTTAGGACATCGTTAACCTTTTCGCCAGTTGCTGAACTGAGAATCTCCCTTCTGATTCTCTGAACATCATAATCTTCAGAAACACATACCCACATTCTCTTGTCAAAATGATCAAACACTTTGTGGTCATTGTAGACTAACCTGGCCAGAGTCGTCTTTCCCATCCCTCCATCTCCATGAATTGAGAGAATACGCCGAGATTTTTGTTTATCGTCTTCATCCTTCAGTAGTTCATCAATGATACTCTTTTTTGCTTCATCTCTACCAATAATGGAGTCGACATTATCAGAGAGAATCGCCTCTTTCTTCAAATGCAGAAGCCTAGAGAAAGCTTGCGAACCAGTAATGGAGGTCCGCAGAGTCATTTCACTCTTGAAAAGTTTGATGTGTTCATTTTCATCTTCAATCAGAAGGATTTCAGACATTGTTTCCTCAATCGTACATAACACCTTTGTGATGTTCTTGATGGCAGATTTATATGCAGAAACGGAGAAATCGGACGAGAAAAGAGAAGAAAACTGGCATTCCTTTTCGTCCACGTCGTTCTTTCGATTCTGTACTCTCCACTTCAAATATTCGCATTCCAATTTCTCAAGGAGATCGTCGGCCTTTGAAAATACGTTCCCGAGGTTTTTAAGCAGTTCATAGAGTTTCCTATCGCTTGCCTGCTTCTCCTCGGCGTCTCTGAGTCCGGGCTTGAGATTCGACACAGTCGTTTCGAGGTTTCCTAGTTCGCTACGGATATGACGTAACTCTGGTCGTCTGGCGGCTTCAATTATCCTTCCGAGAAGATTTCCGGCAACACTGTCAACAAGTCCGGCCATTGCTAGGGTTCAAATTTGTCCGATTGATTCTCGCTTTCTTATTTTTTTTCGTCTTCCAAATGCATGGTTATGTAGTCGCTCAAAATTCTTTGCTGTTGGAATCAAGTAAGAAACTGCTACTTTCCTCGATTTCTCGGCTACTGTATTCGTATTCTTCGTAATCAAGCAAACGCAAACGGCAAAAAGCTTTCATACCTTTTCGCTTTTGTTTCACAGAAGAAATCGAGCAGACAGTGATTTTACCTTTGTACTTCATGAACAGAATACAGAATGTTCCTTGCGTCGCTAATGGAATGAACACGATTTATCTCCCAATCCGCGGATGCGCCTTTGAGCCCACCGTTTGTCTTGCTTTTCAGTTCCTTCTTCGTGTCTATGAAAATAGGAATTACAAATGAGAGTAAGAAACAGAATCAGAGAAGATGGAAAGCATATCGGCCATGAAATTGTTGATGAGTTATCTTCCTCCCCTGCCTTGGACACCATGATTCAATCAAACTTCTGCTTCTTCTTGTAGCTCTGTAAAAGCCTTGTGACGTACACAACATTTCCCTCCCTCTACAAACACCACTCTCACTCTTAACTAATTCTCTAAATATATTATATTTTTTTTAGCATCTAAAAATATTATTACAAAAAACAATACTTAAAAATGAAATTAGAATTGAGATGTATGGTTCAATATTCACTGTTATTGACCCCTTTAAATAAGATACATAAATAAACTAAATCTTGAGAATAGAATGAAGAATAAAAATATTAACTTATTACAAAGATGTAAGATGTGTTTGAGAATAAAATAAAATAAAGAAAAAAATATTATCGAGAACGAAAAAAATAACCAATTACAAATATATACGATATTTTGAGAATAAAAAAATAAAATATACTGCTAATCAAATCATAAGGAAGAAAATAATAATAAAATAAAGAAAAAAATATTAACTACTAATCAAATTAAAGAGAAAAATATTAATAAAATATGCTAAATAAAATAAACGGATTACAAATATCTCAAATATCTCGAGAATAAAAAATAAAATATATACTAATCAGATCTAAAGAGGAAAAGAAAATATTAACCGATTACAAATATCTAAAAAAATAAAAATATTAATAAAATTACAAATATCAATAAAAATATTAATAAAATTACAAATATCATGACTAATTCAAACTAACACTAAGTTACACTTAATTCTGACAACATGAACAAGACACTCACTTGAGCATAAGCTCACATGGTTTTGTTTTGGACTTTTCAAAATGTCTAGTAAGAAGATATAATTATTTGATTATAAATAGATGATTATTCCCTAAATTAGCCTAAGTGGACTTTCATCAAACACACTATCTTTTTTTGCAGGTCACTCCAATCCTACCGAAAAATATTTATAATATTTTTTAAAAAAAATTGAATGGCACGTGACATGACGAGACGAGTTGTTAAGATGAGGTGATACATCCAAACTAGGTGGGGTAGCTCAAACTTGTGAGAGGAGCAACCCCCAAGAGCACCACCCCTTTAACATTGCCATAAGGGAAGGGAAGTAAAGTCGTTACCTAATAAACATATCGCTCTCCGAACACATCCTTAGAAACCCTCCAATGTAACCACCATACCTTGTTCAGCTCCGGCGTGGTCATTGTCACCCAGACAAACCTCGCCATCGCCATTCTCATTCGCTCCACCAAGATTTGCCCCTTCAATTTGCCCTGCATTTATATCACTATCATCACCAGCTAAATCCTTTTTAGTTTCTGCAGTTTGTTTAGCCCCAACATG
>NW_019648035.1:0-1575 GCF_002806865.2 Cucurbita pepo subsp. pepo
TTTTTTTTTTTTTTTTTTTTTTTTTTTTTTTCCTCCCTCTTTTCTAATTTAAAAGGAAAGAGAGCACTTTGTATGTGTCGCTTTCCTAATCATAAGATAAGAGAGCACCCCTTCTCTCGAAGTCAACTCTCTTATAGACCTGAAAAATCGAGAGATACATATTAGTCATAGTTAGCAAAGACTAAAGTTGAACTCGTATCGAAACTATCGTAGATGCTTCTTTCTTAGTTTTGCCTCTTTTTGCCAACACCAACACTTCCTGTACGCTTTGTACGCTTTGAGGGACTGACCCTTCGGATCCCATTTTATTGGTCTTCTTTCCACTTGATAAATGTTGAATGTATAGCGCTCTTCCACTGTTTCAAAGTGTATATTATAAAATGTGAGTTTAGTTGACGATTAAACTAGAATAGAGAGTTTATAAGCTATTAGACTCGAGAGTAAACCTCAAACAGAAATGGAAAATAGGATTGAAAAGCTAATACTCTTATTTCAAATAGCATCACCACATAATAAATCACAACCTCCAAATCTAATAAAATAACAAATCTAGACTACAAATTGTTTGAACAATATAGTTTGAACAAATTTAAATCTAATAATAGCGAGTTCCGTTCAGGTTTATAACAAATTGGGTATGAATTCGAGATACAAATACAAACAAAATATAAAAGACCACAAAGTGCATGAACTAACAACTCGAGACAACCTCCTTTGTGACCATGCAGTGACCATGCAGCTGAGGCCTTAAAGTTTTGAGTGGTTCTCTGGTTGTTCACAAACCCACTCTAAGTTTGAAGGTGGTTCCCCCATTTCTAGCACCGTGAGTCTATTAGACGATGTATCTTAGCTTGGGGGGAACTGAATTTACTGTTCTTTTGACTTAGTAAGCTTGCATGCTACAACAATGAATGATCAATATCTTGGGTTGAGGTGCGACTTTATCCTAACTTTTTGGACTATATAACAACATCTCTTCTTAACATCATTTGTGTAAGGTTAGTTGGCAACCCTAAACACAGTGCCTTAGTGTCACACTGAATCAGGGGGAACAACCTCGTGTGCCGAACAACCACTAA
Organism: Cucurbita pepo subsp. pepo; assembly: GCF_002806865.2. Lineage (NCBI taxonomy): Eukaryota > Viridiplantae > Streptophyta > Magnoliopsida > Cucurbitales > Cucurbitaceae > Cucurbita > Cucurbita pepo. The sequence continues at coordinate 1,080 of NW_019648035.1, forward strand.
GTTTAGCCATGTGGTTTCACGTCCCTCTCAGATGGATTTATTGTATTGTGACCCTATTTAGGAAGCTCGCCATTTCCACAATCACTAGGTGCACTCATCATGAGTCAACTACCTGTGTAGTCTCAAGTTCCCTCTTAGAACCAATTTACAAATTTGTGGCCTCAGACCTATTCTAAGTAACCCAAGTGGCAAAATGGTCATTTTGACCCATTCCTAAGGAGTGGTTAGCTGCTAAACCAAAGGAGAAATGAAGGAAAAAAAAGAAGGAAAAGGAAAAGAAATGGAGAAAGTTAGGGTTTGGAGGGGAGGAAGAGAGAAACTAAAACTTTCTCCAAACAATGGTTTAGAGACGGAATTTGGCTAAGAACTCCTCTCGTCGGCTTGGGGAGAACCAATCTGAACACTTGTGATATGAACCAAGAGACATCAATCATACAATATACTTCATTGAAGATGCGAAGAAAATGTTGTTGAAATTATCAAAAGATATTTCAAA
>NW_019648035.1:3142-3568 GCF_002806865.2 Cucurbita pepo subsp. pepo
AAAAAAAAAAAAAAAAAAAAAAAAAAAAAAAAAAAAAAAAAAAAAAAAAAAAAAAAAAAAAAAAACAAGAACAAATAAATAAATAAATAAACCATTTCTAAACGAAGTTTATCACAAATTCACACATAGATCGATCGTTACAAATTTCATCTTTGGACCAAAAACACGTAAAGGGTTCGTAACAAAGAACCCTTTGTTAGTCATGTCTTCCTCATAAGTTGTTGAACAAAATGATAAATATTAATGTTGGAGGTCCCACCTTCATCCATGGCTTCTTTTGCCATTTCCCTCAACTTCCTCAAATTCTCTCTAATCTCATTACCATCTTCTTCCCCCATAACTTCATTAACACACATCTCTATCTCCTCCCTTCTACAAATTCCATCTTCCCCAATTCTCATCCTCTTCCCAATTCTCCACACATCC
>NW_019648036.1:0-970 GCF_002806865.2 Cucurbita pepo subsp. pepo
TAGGGCTCACCCAATTTTCAAATTGGGAACAACGTTCAAAGTCAGTGAAAAGCTTCAATTAGCTTCTCATCTCTTCATTTTGATTTTTGTGAAGCTTCAAAACTTTCGAGTTAAGTGAGCCAACTTTCAAGTTAAGTCACATAACTTAGGATCGCGTCGCCTACGGCTAGACAACTTATGTTCAAGCCTTTGGGCCCGTTTTGAAAAACCCATTTTGAAAAAAAAGTTTTAGAAAACGGGGCAGAGAAATTTGAAAAGAAGGCAACGTACCAAGCATAGATCTTAGGCATGCAGCCATAGACAACACATCTTAAACAAACATCACCGTAACACGTTACAATTCTTCTTTTGTAGACATATTGAAATATAATCTAGGATGGGAAGAAAAAGACTTCCACAAAGAAAGATTAGAAAATGTTCGAATAAATACATGAGCCACAAAGCAATGGAAGTACTCATATAAAGTAATCAAGCATCAAGTCCATTACACTTGGAGTTGTCCACGGGGTGAAGTAAGGACGGGGAAGGCTCAATCAGCAACGAGTCAATTACAGACAACTATTTAACGGGACGATTTGGGTGCAAAAGAAATAAAACGTATGAATACTAAAAACCCAATACTATCTTCAGAGCCTTATGTGGTGGCGTGCAGGCTACATAATCTCTGTTTCCAAGTGTCTTTCTTCAAGGTCAGGCTAGAAAAACGACCCCGATCGAGCAACGACCCCAATCCATTCGTTGTTGGGGAGACCATCCCACAACCAGAGAGAAGATCATTATAAAATGTATCCTCAAACAGTCTTCTCCCAAATGATTTGCAGGTCGAATGGAAATCATTGAGAAATCAATGTAAGCGATGTGTGGGAAAAGATGCACCAAACTAACACACCCGAACTGCAGATCGTGTTTATAATCTTCGGCAGCAGAAGATATCTTAGTTCTTTCATCCAGGATAACGTAAGAATAAGAA
>NW_019648036.1:2302-3561 GCF_002806865.2 Cucurbita pepo subsp. pepo
TATGGAAAATTTACTTGAAATCATCTGGGTTTCAGCTGGCAGAGACAATGGTCATGCAATTCCTGGTCGGAAATTCTCGGGTATTAATATCCAAGGATAGTCTCGGGCGTTGCTTGAAAGGAGATGGGATTAGTTGTATTATTGCATTCGAGCTAGAGGCATTTGGAACAAATGGGATAAGAGCACCAAAAAAGATTGAGAGTAATAAGGAAAATTTACTTCAAATCAACTGGGTTTCAGTTTAAGGGCAGATACAATGGTCTTGCAATTCCTGGTCGCCAATTCTCTAGTATACGGTATTGTTACTGAATCTAGCGGTGAACAACACTCTCAATAAATCCTACTTCTGTGAGTGGGCTACCAGAACTCAATACTCAAGAAATCTTACATTCATTTCAAAATTTAGATGCATCAGGGAAAAAACACGAGAACTTGAAATATTGAACAGTGAGTAAAGTACCTTAATTCATGCCAAAACAAATCAGTTTTTTCATAGAGGAACGGCCGCAAAGGCGAAAGGAAGTCATTTTCAGCATTAAGCTGTGAGGAAGGAGCTTCAAGTCTTGCCACAAATAGTGAGGTAACGAGATGAACAATTATAGTTGGATCTGGGTCCCCAAGGATGGCCTCCAACTCTCTTTGTATCCATGGTTTAATCCTTTCTAGTATTGCTTCTTTGACTCCATGACTTCCTGTTAAGTTCTGCACATCACGCAGTCACGCACACAGAATAAGAACTAAACTGACAGAATTGCACTTGTACCCAATGACAAATTTGCACCTTCGTTGTACGCAACTGAAGAGAGAAAATTATTAATTATTTACATAATCGACAAGTTGAGTATAACTGAAGTGGTTAAGATTTTATATCTCAACTGAAAAGGCTAGAGTTTCGAATTCTCACTAACACGAAAAACTAAAGAGAAAGTTCGAGCAATGTATTTGGTTGAGAAAAAGTGCCCCAATTCAATTTCGAAGCAAGGGATTAGCCCCATGAACTGTATGTGAGGTAATAAACTTCAAGTTAAAAGAGGAAAGAATCAGTTTAGCAACTCCTACCAGCAACCAGACTTCATGTAAAATCATCAGATAACTCGTAGTTAAGGATTAAAATGCATACCATTACTAAACATGATCTGACCGAAGATGGGACAGCTTGTATACGTCGGTCGTATATGCTGTGTCAGATCATAACCCAACGGAATATTAGCAACAACATTCAAGCTCTAACTCTAAACATGGACAACAAGGTGAAAGCT
>NW_019648037.1:0-3557 GCF_002806865.2 Cucurbita pepo subsp. pepo
GGCTTTGACGCTTCTGAGTAGGGTGACCTACTCTAGTCGAATAACTTTTGATTTTGAAGATTAACTACACAACCTCCAAAACAATTTTTGGCTAAATGNTGATTTTGAAGATTAACTACACAACCTCCAAAACAATTTTTAGCTAAATGACCTTCTTTGCCCACATAAAAAAAAATAGGCTCTGATATGGGCCAAGCATTGCAATGAAGGATTTTTTCCACCGTCATTGCATTTAGGTCTGTCATCTTCTCTTTGAACCACACCTAGGATCACTGTGATGTCTGTAAAGTTATCGTTGTCATCGTGTTAGAGATGGGTTGCGATTATCAATATGGTTATGAATTCGCTTCTATCCCATAGTAATAGTAGGTGGAGGGGGTTCTCGAGATCCATCCTCTCCTTCCATTGCATTTTTTTGGCTTAGTAGGCACTATCAACTCAATTGTACGGTGAATCTTTTTATTCAATCCAAGGATGAACCCCCATGGTAACTTATGTTCAATATCCAAAAAATCTAGAGCGAATTGCTTCATTCTCATAAAGTCCCTGGTATATATGGTAACANTTTTTTTTTGGCTCTCAAGGCCCTAGATAGTAGGCACTATCAACTCAATTGTACGGTGAATCTTTTTATTCAATCCAAGGATGAACCCCCATGGTAACTTATGTTCAATATCCAAAAAATCTAGAGCGAATTGCTTCATTCTCATAAAGTCCCTGGTATATATGGTAACAAAATGTTTTTTCTGACTCAGTTGTGTGAATTCTTGTTGTTTGTAAATTTGAGCCTCTTCCTGATAATACTCTTCTGAAAAGGCGATCTTGAAGTCTGACCACGAGAGTACTATCTTTCGACAAAATAGGGACTTGTAAAGCACTAAATCATTTCACTCTTGTTAACAAGCATTAAAAGGGAGATTACCAACACATCTGTAGAAGGGCTAAAGGTCTGAAAAATTCTTGGAACACAAGTGCCAAATTGAGTTCTCACTGATAAGCNAAGAATACTATCTTTAGACAAAATAGGGACTTGTAAAGCACTAAATCATTTCACTCTTGTTAACAAGCATTAAAAGGGAGATTACCAACACATCTGTAGAAGGGCTAAAGGTCTGAAAAATTCTTGGAACACAAGTGCCAAATTGAGTTCTCACTGATAAGCTTGGGATAAAAACTTGAGATTTTTTATTCGAGCCTTAGAGCTTAACTCATCCATTAAGACAAGCTCATTTGTGTTTCTAGAAACTTTAGGAATTTTTTTGTAGAAGAGCTCCAAGGTTGATAAGCTCAAGTCGGAGAGAATTTGGAATAATTCCATATTAGGTAAGTTATTGCCACTTTCCAGAAGAAAATGTAAAAGTTTTCCTCCCCACTNTAACTCATCCATTAAGACAAGCTCATTTGTGTTTCTAGAAACTTTAGAAAATTTTTTGTAGAAGAGCTCGAAGGTTGATAAGCTCAAGTCGGAGAGAATTTGGAATAATTCCATATTAGGTAAGTTATTGCCACTTTCTAGAAGAAAATGTAAAAGTTTTCCTCCCCACTTAGTTTCTTTGATAGAATTCTTTTCCTCCACACTTAATTTCTTTTATTGAAACAAATTTTGTTAGTTTCATCGTGATTGGTACAGCAAAATTGATAAGGAAGCAAGTTTTGAGGATCATGAGAAAATCTCATAAATGGTTTACTTTTTTGAGCCTATATAAAGTGATGAATGTTGTATTTGTAAGAAGACATGGAAAATATAGTAAAATAAGTATTNCATAAATGGTTTACTTTTTTGAGCCTATATAAAGTGATGAATGTTGTATTTGTAAGAAGACATGGAAAATATAGTAAAATAAGTATTTGTGCTCTTCTTTGACCAATGGCTAAGTTTTTTTTTGCAATTCTATGTAGTTTAGGTTGTATGTTGAATCATTCAAGCTCGACATGATCAATATTGCTTGTGGAGTGATTCGAATCTCAAACAAGTGTTCTTGCATTGAGATATTTGATCAACAAGAATCATTCAAGCTAGACATGATCGATCTTGCTTGTGGAGTGATTTGAATCTCAAACAATGTTCTTGCCTTGAGATATTCGATCAACAAGGTAATCCGAATCTTACTCCCCTTGTAGTGATTTCCACATATCAAAGTTTGTCGTCCACCATTCTTCACTCATCGATCACCTCCAACCAAGAAAATATTAATGATAATTTTGATATTTTGGTTTCATGGAAAGTAAATGATTTGAAATACTTATAGTGGATGTTTTATATGTAAAAAAAAATAAGATTGGTAAAAAAATAAGTCTCAGACAATTAGGATGTATGATATCAAGTTTCGATCAGATTTGAGTAAAGAAATGTGTTGAAAATAATTTATAAGAAAGTAAGGTTAGAGGCTGATTTTCGTAGAGTAATGTTAATCAAATAAGCAACCACGACATATTAGATACAATATAACCCGGATAAAAAGAATTGACAACTAATCACATCCTCCTGTAGTATATTTTGGGATTTTTTAGTCCCTGCGGATGTAAACATGATTTTAGTGAATAGTCATATATACCCTGTATTGACACGACCGAAATAAGAAAGACCTAGGTATACAAGAAAGCAGGTAAGAGAGGCTTGGACAGGTATACAACTATCAACAACACGTCCTTACACAAGCTTGACTGGGACATCCGACACGCTACAATAGGCAACATGCCTTGAAAAAGTATGACCATGACACCTAGCTCACGTGCCCACTACTTGATACACTGCACTCCCTAATTCAGTCATCCGGCCTCCACTGCGTGAGTTCGATCCCTGGAAAAACATGATTTTCTTTCAACATTTTTTTTCCAATGAGAGTAGAGGAAGCATCAAAACAAAAGTCGAAAGGTTGAGGAGGAAGACTTCGGATTACTGTGGGCTTCGGGTTGGATCAGGGTCGGTTATCTAACGAGTGGTACATTACCAACCTTTTAGCCTTCGCCTCCTCATATGCTGCAACCCAATCCAACCTCCTCAGCCTACATGCCTGCGGTCCGAAACCAAACATCTACGGTGAATATCCGAGGCCCAAATATATTCAACTTCAGCCCAAGTAACCGCAGCTGCCCAATACCCGTGTCAGCCCGGACTTGCAACAGTTTCGACACGTGCCTCGACCCAACTCGGCCTACACACGCGTCAGTGCCCCATTGCACCACATGTCACGCTGTGGCAAAAAGAACCCTCAGCTTAAGCGGNTCTACGGTGAATATCCGAGGCCCAAATCTATTCAACTTCAGCTCAAGTAACCGCAGCTGCCCAATACCCGTGTCAGCCCGGACTTGCAACAGTTTCGACACATGCCTCGACCCAACTCGGCCTACACACGCGTCAGTGCCCCATTGCACCACATTTCACGCTGTGGCAAAAAGAACCCTCAGCTTAAGCGGCTTAAGTAGCTTGACTTGGTTCACTCAACATTGCAGCTCGGAAATCAGCTTCTCAGCTCGGTAAAAGAAAAAAAAACACACCCTTTTTCTATCATTTGGACCCACTCAAAGCTGATTTTTGACCCTAATTAAGGTAATTA